>NW_021604597.1:461240-463368 GCF_004785775.1 Grammomys surdaster
GCCAGAAGCACTTCCCCATCTGTATGTGTGACACTCATTCAGCTATCCAGCTATTGTGAAGTTTCTCCATCCATCTTGGGAAACAGTCTGACAGTAACAGGAAAGGTTGGTGGTGGATTCCATGCCTCCTTGTTAGTCACATTAAGGGCCATGCTTTGCACCCTCATGGTATGTCTCAACTCCAAGACTGTCTAAGCAGTTTTCTATCCACTACTCTTCTCATCTCCATCTGGAAAGTGAAGAAACCAGACACATATTGATTGCATCCTCCAATACTTCCTTAGGGATTCTGAATCATATTTTGTGGCGCTAGAGTTTATGTGATAATGACAAGCCCACACTCAAACATTAGGATTGCTAATTTCAAATGGTACAATGTAACCTAGTTATTGTTATTTGTTTTTCATTGTAAGTTTATGATAAAATTAGACTTGGGGAAAGAGTTTCTGAGCTATTGCCATCCATTTAGCTGGAGGAGTTTCTCATTGAGCTGATCAGTTCCCAAATCCCAAACTCAGATAAATAAAATGCCCTTAAGAGCTGTACAAGGGATATCAACTACTGGCAAGTACATTTCTCTAGTTAGAGAGATGAAAATTATTTCTTCAATTTCACTGCATGCATCTGCATGTTACAAAAGGAGATATGCATTAACTTGATTAACCAGGCCTTTGTTTTTAAATTGTACTCGTGGATTCAATTCTAAGATTTCTAATCTCTTTCTTTCTCTTTGGTGTCATAGTGAAAGGAGAATCAATACAACCCTTATATTCCTGAATAAAGAGGTTGTTTGAATAATAGATTTTTCCAATTCTTTTTGAAATTAGCGAGTCTAATGTAACAATTCTCTGACAGACACAATTATTCATGTCTGTAAGTTGTTTGCAAGAAATATTTCCTGGGTCTAGGAGTTTAGCTCAGTCAGTACAGTGCTTGCCTAGTGTGGCAAGGCCTTGGATCAATCGTCAGGAGTGTATATCCCAAGTACTGGGACACATGACTCGGAACTGCAACATAAGAGGCTACAGGTAGAGAAGTCATAAATTCAAGTTCATTTGAATCTGCATAGTGAGTTTAAGGACAGTTTGAGATACATGAAATAGTGTCTCAGGACAAAGAAAAAGAAATATTTCATAAAGACCAGACTTATATCTAAACCAGTAGCTACACAACTCATTAAAGTTACTCCCATACTGAGTGAGAAGGTTTTAACTGGCCAAAAGTCAACAACACAGTAGGCAATTTCAGAGAAGCTTGCAGAAGAAAGTGTTTTTATGTATATGGATTGTTTTTCAACTGAGTTCATAACCAGAAAGATACTCTCAGGAAATTCAATCCCATTTAAAATTTGGTAAAAGAAAAATAAATAAAAAATATAACAGATCAACTGGGGCCCATAAATATCAACCTGGTTCACACAGTTTAAACTAAATTTTAGCTCAGACACTTTACTGTTTTCTTCTTTTGAAGTAAATGATAAAGAGCTAGGGTTTGCTAATATTAGAAATAACCCTCTAACAATGTAGAAACTCAGTCTGGTCTATTACCTATAAGACACTTAAGGAATAATTTGCTTCAGAGTTCATCTGATACAACTGAAACTTTTTTGAGAGGCAGCAACTGCTAACCATTAGTTTGAGGTGGAAACTTAGCTTTATAGCTACAAAAGATTCTGCTTATGGAGGTGACCATTGCATGGCCCTCTTCTGACCATTTTTCTAGTTAAAGAGCCATAATATTCTTTGTTTATAAACATGTTGTAGGTGAGTTGGATTCTATACACCTATCTTTATGGTAAAATTTCCTCACAGATTGAAGTAGATACAAATTAACACAGGTTGGTATAAGGTTTGTATTTTACTAATAAGTATTCATTTAGGAAGGCTTGGGCCTGTGTGTTTGGCATACATTGGAGAAGACAGAAGCTGAGAAATGTGGTAAATGTTGAAAATGGGTTGAAATTACACTATCAAAATGAGTTAAGATATGTTAAGCAACATGTTGTCCTAAGCACATCCTTCAACATGGACAAAAATGAGCAAATCCAAAAGAGGAATAGGAAGCAAAAGGAAAAGGAGAAAAAGGAGAGAGAGAGAGAGAGAGAGAGAGAGAGAGAGAGAGAGAGAGA
>NW_021604597.1:463468-470227 GCF_004785775.1 Grammomys surdaster
AGAGGAAGGAAGAAGAAGAAGAAGAAGAAGAAGAAGAAGAAGAAGAAGAAGAAGAAGAAGAAGAAGAAGAAGAAGAGAGGGAAGGAAGGAGGGAGGGAGGGAAGAAGGGAAAGAGAAAGATAGACAGAAAGAAGAGGGAAGAGAAAGGGGAAGAGAAAGAGGTTAGTTCTAGAAAAAGCAACAATCTACAGCATCCCAAGAGCTCCTGCTCTCATGAGGAATGAAAGTTTCAAAACAACAGAGGATGCATGATTCACAAAAGCAAGTGCTTGGAAGGGGTGTTATGGACCTGAAAAGGATACAGGAAGAAAATCCACCAATGATGCAGAATGTACTACATTATCAGTTTGTATTCATGGAATCCTGTGGAAAAGAATTTAAGACTTAATGCCAAATTTTTGTAGTTGAACGGGTTTAAACATGTGCTGTCATATGTTGTTAAAACTCAAAATCAAAAGGTGAGCAGATCATATAGTCTGGAGTGGGTGCAGTAATTCTTATCTATTTAGTAGGCAATAAAAAGCCAACAACCTTCTAGGAACAGTTTCACAATAAAGCTTAGTGGGAATTTTCATCAGGACAGGGAAATCATTGGACCAACAGGAGAAGCAGTGAACATTACCAAAAGTCAACAGTCCCACAGAAAGATAAACTTCCCACAACTTAAGATATCAGAATAATGTAAGAGGTAATTTTAGAATGTGTTATTGATAAATTGCTACCAGAAGGAAACTACTAATGCAGAACTTTGAATAAAAACAAAAAGGGCAAGTAGAAAAGATAGAAAGTTCAAATCAATATTTTTAAAGTGAAACCATAAAATGGAAAATAGTCTGTGAGTAACTGACTGATATTGGATCTAGGAATACACAAGAAGTGGATGATGAATTCCATCTGCCATTAAAAACATGGATTGCTCTTGAAGAGGGGCAGAGTTCAGTTCCAGCACTCACATCAGTTGGCTGGCTAAAAATTACTTATAATTCCAGTTCCGGGGACTTGACTCCCTCCTTTAACTTTTTTTTTTTTTAAATAACATTCACTAGACATTGGTGGCTCAGACCTTTAATCTTAATAGTTGGTAAGCAGAGGTAGGTGAATCTCTGAGTTCAAAGCCAGCCTGGTTTACTGAGCAAGTTCCAGGATAGACTGCACTACATAGAGAAATCCTGCCTTGTGAAAACAAAAGAAAGACAGACAGACAGATAGATAGACAGACAGACAGACAGACAGACAGACAGACAGAGAGAGAGAGAGAGAGAGAGAATAGATGATAGATAGATAGATAGATTATATTTGATAGATAGATAGATAGATCGATAAATAGGTAGATAGATAGATGATAGATGATATTCATGATAAAGAGAATAGAAAGGAAAAGAAAACTCTTGAGAATCCACAAAATATCATAACAATGAGAAACAAAAAATAGAATGTAAGGCATCCTAAAGCCAGATAAAGGTAAAATATTTCTAATGTAAGTCTGAGAACAGAGAATAGAGAAAACAACACTAAAGAAACATATACATAGTAACAGAAATATACTTACAAATAATATAAAAGCTAACTTCCAAAATTATAGTATATCAAAGAAGAAAAACAATTTAAATTTGTTATAAGTAAGTTAGAGATGAATTTTAAAATATGATTTTTCTAGAGAAATATATATATATATATATTATATTGTACACTCTTTTTTTTATTAATCATTCCATTTGTTTACCTCTCAAATGATATTTCACTTCCCAGTTACCCCTTCACATGCCCCTCCATGCCACAACCTCCGTCTCCTCCCTACTCTTTGTCTCTATGAGAGTTCTCCCCACCCACTTACCCACTCCGGCCCCACTGTTCCAGAATCCCCCTACACTGGGGCATTAAACCTCCACAGGACCAAGGACCTCCCCTGCCATTGATGTCAGACTAGGCCATCCTTCTCATGCAGATATTCTCAAATGGTAATAGTATAACTTCAGATTTTCATACACCATGATGATGCCAAAGTAACAAAAATAGAATAGAAAACATATTTCACGATTTGAATTTTGACATATTCCTGGGCGATTCTGATATGGCACCATAGTCCTTTTGACAAGACTCTGTAGCACTTGTGAGTGACAATTCACAGTCAGTCTCAAACTCTGTAATGTCATCAGTGTGGATCTGTAGTGTTGGTGTGTTAGGTATGTTAAGTGTACTTTTTATTTACAATATAATCAGTTTACTGTGAGTATTTGAATTTGATGACTCTATAAGACAAGAAGGGTGGGTCTCTCCATATATTGAATCTGTATAACAATGGTGAAGAATGTCAGAAGCCCATTAGCATATTTCTGAATATACAGTGTAATCATCGCTGGGTGATGTTCTGTTGATGTAGCAGGCTGCAGCTCGCAAACAGCTTCACAGCCCTGTGAGTAAGTGGTTGTTGTTCTGTAGTTCAGTGTTATTAAACTGTTATTTGATAGGCTTGTGTATTAAGTCATTTTGAATGTGTAGTATTTCCAATTTACCCTGTTTTATCAGCACATGAACCAATTATTATCAGAGACACATTTATCTGTCCAGCTGCCTGCCTACCTATATATATGTTATGCTATCAAATAGTATGTTAGTTTCTTTCATTGAAATGTCTGACGTAACTTAAGGCAGTAGTAAGAAGGTATTCGCACTCCTGGTTTCAGAGGTTTCAGTCCATGGTGCCTTGTCTAGTATAGTCATTTCTGGGGCTGTGATGAAGTAGTTGATCATGGTGACAAGCAGGAGCAAGGCTGTTGGATCTTGGATGCAGAAATCCTGTGTAAAGAAAAGTCCAAAGACTGCAGAACACTTTGAAGACATACTTCCCACTCCATGAACTACTTCTCCAAATACACCAAACCTGCTGTCAGTCATATCAACCCTGAACTCATCGATGGAGCTGTTCACTGAGTAAGTTAGTTTCCTTGTTACCCAGTCATCTCTCAGTAGTATCACCCAGGTCTCAACACATTTGTGGAGACAATACATTTCTAGTCTGCAACAGCTAAGGAAAGGTGAATCATATAAAAAAATTAAGACCAATATTATTATAGTTATGTGTTTGATTATATACTATGACTATAATAATAATAGTCTATATTATTTATAAAGATACACATGTCCATACATATAGATATATAGTGTGTGTGTATACTATATACATGGTTATAAACTATAAATATGTTAGTATTAAAACAACACTTTGACTAAACACAAAAATGCCATAGTTGAAGGGAATGTACTATAATGCAACTATGCAGGAAGAAATTTTAAAATTGACACGAAAGGGTCAATTCTAATAGAAGATTCTTTTTTTAAAGAATATGATTAGACTACTAATAGAAAATAAAATCAGAAGGGGTTTTCATATATAAAGTGTTTCTATCATCAAAAAATGGAAATAAATCCCTAAAAAGTTGGCAAGAATTTGAGAAACACTATACTTTGCACTTCTATATATTTTTACCAATAAATCAAACATAGATATAATAATTTGGGAATTCTTCATCATCTCTTGTATTTTTTGATAAACTACATCTCAGAACAAATAACTGAGGTATTATTACTACAATTGAATTACTGTCTAATAATAAAACATAAAGTGAATAGAGTGTTATCTATAATGAGGTTATAAAGTTTAATAGGTAGAAAATGTTATGAAAATTAAAGATGACATTATAAGGAATTTCCAGCAAGTCTATTTTCAGGTGACTTTTCCATCAGAGAGAAGTTATTTACAATCATGCCTAAGTTTTTATCAGTAGTGTAGTATATACAAGCTTATGATGTATGATTAATTATATAAATAGAAAAAAATAAGAATGGTAATTTAGGAAATAACAAAATTTACCAAAGAAATGGAAGTACAATCTAAAATTTAACTACTACAAGAAATGACAGATTAATCCAGGAAAATTTAAGAAAAAAGAGGGAAATATTTTTTAAAAAAAGAAAAAAAATTGAAAGAAGAAATTATAATAAAAGAAGGAACATGTGAATGTATACAATATAAGGATGGTATATGACAACATTAAATATCTTAAAACATTCATGAAAAAGCAAACGTGAAGTCAGAAGTGCTCATTGAATTAGGCATGAAGAATAACTTGATGTAGTTCACCATTCAATGATAAGAGTTTACAGAATCAGACAAAACTTTGAAGTAGTTGAAAGATGGTCAGGTCTTTGTCTTGGCTCAGGAAAATTCACTCATCCTCATTCTTACCAGTTTTCTTATAGATCATACAACTTCCTTCCATAAAAAAATCTTGTTTTGGTGACTGTTAAAATGACCCCATGGGCAAAGCACTTGCTGAGTCAGGAAACCTGGATTCTGCTCCTCAACTGTCCCATCGCTAGCTAGTCGGAGACATGCATTATATGACCACTCAATGCCATCTGGGAAAAATAGCCCTCTGAAATAGTGCCCAGAGACATCACCAGTCAGAGGCATTTAAATCAACAAATCTGGAAATATTTTGACCAGAAAACAAGGCCTATGAAGAAAATGGCAATCTGTCAAGTTGTTCACACAAGAATGTAGAGTTCTCTTTCAGGAACATGAGTGGAAAATTTGACAACTATGAAAGGGCAAGACAGTGCAGAGGTTACTGTGTCTTGTATTTTGCTGAGGCCAATTTGTGTTTGACTAGAATTTATCTCCTTGATCCAAAGCCACCTGGAATATTATCCAACTCTATTCTAAGAGCTTGAGGTCAAGATTACCAAGCTAACTTATACTTAGCTTCTTTTAAACTATTTGTGAGACATCTTCCCCTGCACTGGCCAAACAAGATGCCAGGATGTTGTTCTTGTCCTTAAAAACCCCTTACTCTCAATAGGCAGTGCTACAATTGGGGCTGAAATCCCTAAGTGTAGCCCTAGGTGGAAAGTGGGAATAAAGAGTTTCAGTTGGCTACAAACTGTCATCTTTAGTGGGCTTCTGTATCACTAGGCACTTGACATCAGAAATAGAAACAAGGAAACATAATGTGAATCAAATATCAAGCGAAGATGACCACAATTAAAACAATAAGGAAAGAGTCCTCTCTTCTTTCTTCATTAACATAATTGGCAGTTATTTGTACTCTATGAGTCTTGTTGTGACCCAAAGCCTTTGGCTCTAACATGATGAAGATTAAATAAAAAATAATGAATATGATTTCAGGGAAAATTTATAGTAGCTCTTTTCCTTTAGCTTTTATTTTTCTAGAAGAAGTATGTAATTTTATCTTTAACTTTAATATTCTCAAGGTACTTAGAAATTCTATTCAGGTTTTTTTTTAAGAAACCCCCTAGCATGTTTTTCTATATTTAAAAAGTCATTGTCTTGTGTGTTCCTAAAGTTTCAAGAATGCAGAGCACGTACAAATTAACATTGAAGTGAACTAACCTATTTTGTTCTTGATTTTTATTAAAAAAGTGTTTATTTCCTGACAGGAAAAATAATTGAAAATGGTTCTCCATGCATTTGATTTCTCAGTGAGATAATTCCTGTTGTATGATGATTAAAATAATGGAATACAAGAAATATGACCTAATATGAGAAACAATGAAAGAAATGAATCCCTTAATTAGCTATAGAAACATTTTTACACCACAGAAGAAAATTAGACCTTAACATAAATGAAGTTTAGCTTTGAAAACAATTGCTTGAAAATGCAAGGACCACCAAAGGCCATATTTAGCAATGAACTTCAGTAATACTTTATGAAACAGATTTACTTCCTTAATTAGTTAATTATGTTAACTCTAAACCAAAGGTGGTTGATATGGATGTCTGTGGTAGATGGGTGTGTGTGTGAACATTGGCCTAACAATTCAGCTGCTAGCAGATTTCGTTCCCACGGATATGAAAATAGAGAATGGAGACAGGAAGCTGCCCAGAGTGTAATAGTTAAAATGCAGCTTGCTTGAAAGGTTTTGGGGAGGTGGGAGGGAGAAGAAAAAGCCAGAGATGACAGGTCATGTAAACCATGAGCCAGGAAGTGAATTCTTTAAAAGGATTCTTGCCAGAAGCTAAATTCTTGTAAATGTGGGTCTTATTCCCCTCCTCCATGCTTTTACAGATAGAATTGGGAACACTTGGGAGCGGATGTAGAAAGGGTCAGAAGTCACTCAATTGTAGTTTGTGAAGACTATATTGTGTCATTCTAGTTTAAACATTGAAAGTTGTAACCTATTTCCAAAATTCTACTCACACACTCCCCTTTTCACCATTGCAATAAGATTTATATAGCACATGAGAAAAAAATGAATCTTACCCTCAACATAAAGTTTATGTATTTTAAATCTGGTTTAACTTTAATGCCCTTGCTATGAGGAAGGAGGAGATGTGGCTTGGGGTAAGCTGTTAGTGGAGAGAGGCCACTGCTTGGCTTCAAGGGGAATCAATTCAAATGACTTAACTTCGGTTCTTTGAAGAAGTTGGTCTCTTTCTTATGTCAATATATGATTAATAAGTAAATTTTGGCAAGTAGTTATAAAACTATTTCAGTTATTGAGACTTCAAGCACATGTTAACACAAAGCTGAAGTTATCTTCTGTGCATTAAAGATGAAATTGAAAAGTACTTGTTATATCAGTGGACATACAGCACAGGGGAAAGTATGGACCTTTCAGCAATAAAGGTCATGTTTAATGGATTTAGCCACCATGAGCATTATTATTAATAATAATAATAATAATCATTATTATTATTAATAATAATGTTAGAGATCATCATTATTGTCCTAATCT
>NW_021604597.1:470327-636832 GCF_004785775.1 Grammomys surdaster
TCCTCCTCCTCCTCCTCCTCCTCCTCCTCCTCCTCCTCCTCCTCTTCCTCTTCTTCTTCTTCTTCTTCTTCTTCTTCTTCTTCTTCTTCTTCTTCTTCTTCTTCTTCTTCACCATTTGCCAATCATACAAACAAATGACTAGCGTCCAACTGCAAGCAGATACAACCATTAACCTAAACTCTTGAGTGAAATATTACTCAAATTATTCAAAACCAGGAACTGTTCAAAAGTATGAAAAGGCAGAAATACTCTTTTAATGTTTTTTGTTTTTACATCTCAATAAAAGAGTTTTAGTTATGAAAAACATGTTTGCAAAAATATAATAATAGATGTTTGACATCAGCTTTCATTATGAGAGAGAGTCTTCAGTTTTGAATTACTTTAGTATGATTGAGTTTTGTAGACATTGTGGTTCAAAGGTGAAGTGAATCTCATTGGCTTGCATGTTTTAGCATTTGATACCCAGATAGTGGTGCAGGTGTGAAAGCTGGTGATACTTTTAGGAGGTAGGTCTTGCTGGAGGAAGGGGGGTCACTGAGGAAGGACCTCAGGGTTTATATTCAGTTTCTAGTTCCTGTGTGCCACCTCTGCTTCTGACTGCAGACTCTTCAATCTCCAGATAACCCATGTCTTCCCATCATGATGTGCTACATCGGCCCAAACTGTCCACATACATGTACCAATTTCAACCTGTGTGTTTGGGAGCAGAGGAGAACCAGAAAGAGCTAGTAACTTTATTTTAATAAAAACAATATTTGCTTTTAAAAAAATACAGCCCTTTAAGCTTTCCACAGAAATACATAATGAGAAGATTTAATTCAAGCAGAACACACTATTTAAATGTACAAAGGATATTTGCCTAATTGCATGGCTGACAATAAGTTTTACACTTACGCATTCCCCAGTAAGACCCTGAATCAAGATCTCATTCCTAAAACCAAACTGATCAGCAAATATGGAGCAATTTGAGTTTCAAGGTTGAAAGAGCCACTGTGGTAAAGAGACTCATCCCAGCTTGGATATTGCTTGGATTCCTGTAAAGCTACTAGAATATAAGGAAATAGCAACAGGTAAAGCCAACACCTGCAGAGAACACAGGAGGCTGGGGCGTTGATCCCAGAACTCTCTCATTTCCATCATCAGCAGTTAACAACTACATTCAAGGTAAAAGCCCAATAAAAATACCATGAAGATTTTTTTTCGTACATAAACTTTACTTTGTCTATGTGAAATAACAGCCATTTCATTTGTTTCATAGTAAAATTTATAGAAAGAACTTGAAATTTCTCCCAACTCCCTCAGCTGTAGAAGTGTACAAGGACAATTTTCACTGAACATTCAACGATGGTTCCTTCCGTGAGACTGGACAGAGTCAACATGCAGCTTGCAAAATCAAATAGATAAAAGTTTCTTAGACAAGTAGTGCCATTGACCTCATTAAGATACTCGGCTATTTATCAGGAGGTGATACTTGAGTGAGTTTATCAGCACACTGGACAGATAGTATCACCTTAATTGGACTCAAGTAACAGTGAAGGACAGGTTTCACCAAGGTGTTCTTGATGAGACATGTGGATAAGGGAAGCGTCCTTAGACTCAGACACTAGATAGAATGTTCTAAAAGCTGTTTAAACGGAACACAGTTATGCATTATTAGAGCATGTGAGCAAGGATAATATAATCCTCATGACGTGTTTCCTTCATATCCTCTGGGGTGTCTACCTCACCCGAGCATCTTTACAGTGGATGTATAAATAGTCTGTCAATGGTTAAAGCAGCCTGGGAAATAGCAATCCTGGCTCCTCTGGCTGGGTTTCCAAATTACCTCTGAGCACAAGGGAATGCAGCTTGCTTTTAACTTAGTGTCTGTACAGCAAACATATTCCTCATAGAAAACACGTGTGGGAGGTCATATTTCCTCATCTCAGCATGTGTCAGGCCTCATGGAAAAACATAAGAAAATGAAAACAATTATTTCACCCTGGCTAATTTGTGAATTTTTCCTAATATAGTTTGAGTTTCAAATTAGATTTTTTTTTTGTAAACAGTAAATTCGTGAGCACATTGGCTCTGTGTGTGTGTGCATCTTTGTGTGTGTGTATAAAAGTAATAAATTGTAGTAGTAATAAAAGCTTTTTCTCTCATGTACAGGTATTCATGGTTTGTGAGTAAATTAAAGAAGAAAACAAACATACTGATTGAATTAAAACTGAGATTCTTTTTGGATGGAAACTGAGTGTTGAGTAGATTAGGAAAGAAAACTCTTACTGATGTTCTCATTTTTCTAAGCTTCACCTAAAACATTGCTTAGGAGAGACATTTCCCCAGACATCACTTTAAGTCAGCTACCTTCCATCCTATGTCCCCTTTCCTTCAATGTTGATTTTTCTGAGTAGTTAGCATATGTGAAACTCTATGATGAATCTTGTCAATGTGTTCAAATAGACACATTGCTTGCTAGGTTGTGAACATAGATACACCTCCTTGAGAATAAAGGTCCTGGAGTACCATTTAGGCTCACTGACATTTTTACATAAACTGTACTAACTGGAAAATTAACAAAGTTACTGGGAGTTTTCAAATAAGAGGAAGAGACCAGTTCTGAAATGAGGATATTGGTGTTCAGAAAGGGCTCAATGTTATAATGCTAATAAATATGGGGTGGTGACCTTGAGCTCCACGGCTCTTTCTAAAGCACAGTTCTGTATTGTATTCTAAGTCCATCTTTAGTTCTACTCCTTCCACACCTAATAAGTGCTTGCATTTCTACTGTGTCCATTAGTTCCTTAAGGAGGGAAGTATTCAAGAATGGCAGAAAACTCTGTTTCCTACACTCCAGTTACATCTGCGAAATTAGAGAGAATGGCTTTTCAGTCCCTCACAAAGCAAACCACCATATAGTCCCTGAAGGTCAAGATGAAGCAGACAGAGCACTTCCCTCTAATAAGTTATATAACGATGTTTGTCTGTATTACAAAACCCCAGACTTTGTCTTTCACAACTGCTGCAAGAAGCCTTTCTTTGAGGTATGATTGACAGTATTTCAGTGACCTTAAATGACAATAATACAAACTTTCATTGGAATAAGTATACTTATTATAGCATTGTATCTTAGATGCACATATGATGCCATAAATTAGCTAGCCAAAAGATGAAGATGATCTATAAGCCAACAGGATGTAGCAAGAAGAAAGCGCTCTAAGCACAGAGTGTATAAGTTAGAATGTACTGGGAAGACAACCCCCCAATAATGAAGGATGTTATTTTTCATGATAAAGAAGCATTTTCATCATTTATAAGTACCATTCAGGATTCGGATTATTTCAACGGAATGCTCTGCACTTGAAGCTACACATAGATTGCTTTTCATGTTAAGTATACAATATGGAACAAAAATTTTAAGCTTTATTTTATGTGTAGTTGACAAGTCAAGATGATGCCTCCTTATGGGATACAATGTGATAGATGACTACATCATATGATGGCTAAGTCAGGGTAATTATCATATTTGCTATTTTAAATATTTAATATTTTATTGTGAAGCAAGACATTTTATTGTTTATGATCTTAGTTTCAATAGCTGGAAATTTAGGACAGTAATAGATATCAAATAAGGAACTACCAATGAAAATCTTTCCTAAAAATCCTTGCATATGTTACAAGGTAGCTTCCCCATTAAGGGACTCTGTCCTTTGACCCTTGTTAGCATAGATTTCATCATTCTCCAGGTTAGATTATAGCTCTGTCGAAAGTTTATGTAGTGTGAGTTAAGTGGAAGCAATTATGAAACGTAGAGCAAGCAGCATGTATAAACTGAGCCAAATTATGTGGTAAGGCTTTAGGCCACCAAAAGTAGTTGCAGCACTCTGAGTAATTCAAGAAACAAATTACAGAAGTGGATAGGGTAGATAAACTCCAGAAGATAATTAAAACCTCAAGAAATATATATTCCCAATGAACCATCTAGGAATGGAGGTTAAAGCCCATTGAGATGGCTCAGTGGATGAAGTGGTTTTCACTCAAGCATGGGGATCAGAGTTCATATGTGGCAGTTTACCTGGCATTTCAGTGTTATGAATGTAGAGAAAGGATCCCTAGGGTAAGGTGGCTAGCCAGACTAGCTGACTCCATGAGCTCCAGGCTCAGTGAGAGTTCCTTCCTCAGAAAATAAAGTGAATAAAGATCTGATGATGCAGAATGATGCACCGAGTCAAGTTCTGTCCTCAACACACACACACACACACATAAGCACACACATGTTCCAACATGAATGCAGGCTCATACACACATGCATATAATCCCCTTCACCCCCATATGAATGGGACATGTATTTAGAGATTACATTTTTTTAAAGTTTGTATTGATTCTTTGTGAATTTCATATCATGCACCCCAACCCCACTCTTTTCCCCATCCCTTTATATTCTTTCTTCATGGAGGACATGAAAATAAAATAAAACAAACAAACAAACGTCATCTTTTTGTGGAAGGTATGGTGTGTCATAGTGTCATACAATATACACTTTTGTCCACACATCTTTACCAGCAACTGTTCATTACCATGAGTCTTTGGTCTGTTTTGAGCCCTCTGACTTCTGCTCCTTTATCACTATTGGATCCTCACTGGGACTTCTCTTGGATATCCTGTTGTTGCCCTGTGTCATGAAGATCTTAAAGCTTTGGCTCTTCAGGACTAACTCTTTCATGTGCTCCAGCAGATCATAGATGGAATAGATGTTGGGGTGAGCAAACTCAAAGCATCTCTCCCTTGTCCATGCCACCCAAGAGCAAAAGAAGGATGAGGTCAACTCTACCACACTCAAGCTCTCAGGCTGGCTCATCAGCAGTCCTCTCCCCAGGATCAGCTCTACTGATCAGGGCCTATTCTCCTAAGTGTTGAAGCAAATGAGGGGCAGAGACAACTCTCCTGTTCTTGTGACCCAACAGCCAGCAGGTAGAGAGGGACAAGGGTTGGGAGAGAGAGAGCATTACCATTTTTATCAGTAATATTTGCTATAAGTTCTTATGTTTAGGTGGAAATTTTTATGTTTAGCAATAAACTATGCAGCACCTGTGTACATCAATTGCCACAGTTCACATTTTGAACCCCTAATCACCTATATTTTAGAAGCAAAGCATTTGAGAAATGATCAGATTTAGATAAAGGAGCTGAAGGGCTTTGCAACCCCATAAGAACAACAATACCAATGAACCAGAGCCCCCGTCCCTCAGCTCCCAGGGACTAAACCACCAACCAAAGAGCACACATGGAGGGACCCATGACTCCAGCTGTATATGTAGCAGAGGATGGCCTTGTAGGGCATCAATGGGAGGAGAGGCCCTTGGTCCTGTGAAGGCTCGATGCACCAGTGTAGGGAAATGCCAGGGCAGGGAGATGGGAGTGGATTGGTTGGTGAGGGAACACCCTCATAGAAGTGGGGAGAGGTGATGGAATAGGGGGATTCCATCACGGGGGGGTGGGGCAAACCAGGAAAGGGGATACCATTTGACATGTAAATAAAGAAAATATCTAATAAAAAGAGATAAAGTTGTGAGGTTAGAGCCTCACTGATGAAAATAAAGACCTATAGCTTGCTCTTGCCCTCATGCTCTCTCGCTCTTGCTCTTTGTATTGCTCTCTTTCCTTTTCTGGCTTTCTCCCTTTGCCATTGTGTTGACACAGTAAAGAGGCTTCCATGTAGAAGTCATAAGAATGTCTTCACCAACAGGCAAATTTTGCTGGCATTTTGATACAGAACTTTCTAGTCTCCTGAACTCTGAGAAATAAATGTATCCCGTTCAATCCATGTAGTCTGTAATGTTTTCTTAGAGCGAATATAACCAAGACACATAGAATTATGATCTCTAACTCTATCTTTCCTTCCCCTATATCATTAGGTTACCATTAGTTTTGAAAAATCTAAACAACCCAAGTTGTAGATATTAGGTAAGCCTTAGAATAGGTCATAGTAGGTCTGAAACAGTAGATCATGTATCACCATATAACAACTCATTTCCGATTTTAAAAAGAGGAAACAGATAAAATTACCCTATACCTCTAATCTTCATATCGGTCAATATTTTATGAGATTATACAAATCCTAAGAGTATTTTATAAGCATTTATAAGTGCTAGAATGTGTCTTAGAGACATTTATTATTAAAATCACCATGATGATTTGGAGCAAAAGTGGCTATTCCCCTGTACCAGAGAAAGAAATGTACAACAACTTAACCATTCCCTCAGCAAATGAGGTCACAGAACATCTGATCTGGGACAGTAGAGCCTCCAGACCCATGATCTTCAGTTTTAAAAAGTCACTTATGATAACTTTAGTTGGTTTTGCTGATTTAAAGTTATCTTTTGTGTATATTTTCAGTAATTTATCCCTGGAGTTCATGTTAACAGCAAGGCCCTTTAACATACATTGGTCATAAGAGAAAAGATGTGAATACAAAAAGTTAGCTTATGTAGATGCTTGGCTTATTTTCACATTAAAACAACCAAATCATATCATTTCTGTGTACACACATATGCACATGTGGTTGAGGGTGCATGTAAGGTCATAGAGGTTTACAAGTGGAAGTCAGAGGACAATGTTATGTGATTAGTCCTCTTCTTCCACCTTTCCTCAGTTTCTTTGGACCAAGATTGGTCTTTAGACCTGTGTGACAAGTTCCTCTTTACACACTGAGGTCACCTTAGACTACTTCTAAATAGGAAACACTATAATCTCAGCACTTGGCATATACATGTTCTATAGTAAATCCTTTAGTGACAATAGTCACATAGGTGCTAATCTCACATTTTTTCCATTTTACTTACTTGTTTTGAAAGGCCAGGAGAAACATGTCCATTTGCGTGCTACTTAATGTATCTTTTTAATTACGGTTTTCTTTTAATTACTTTAGTGTGTTTGTAGCTTTCATTTATAGGGCCAGTTCCTTTTGGATAGTATTCTGTAGAATGCTTTCAGAAGTGAGTAAAAAGAAAAAAAAGCAATGTATGATATACTAGATGAATCGTATCATTTAGGCAGAAGAAAAACCAAACCATTTATTTCTCCCTAGATGTCTGTTCCAATAATAACAATGTTGGTAACTACTATCTAAACTTGACAGAGATATACCAATTGCATGTTCAAGGATCCCAGTGTCCCAAGTAGCTACTCTCAAAGTTTCTAAACTTACACACCACAAACTGATAAATTCTGTGGAAAAAAGTATAACAAGGGAGGCAGATAACATGTGAGCTTGAAAGAGGGTTGAATATTTACTGCTCTAAAAAATAGATTATTGGTTGTGTGTGGGGCGTACCACAGTGCATCTGGAGGCCAGAGGATGATTTATGGGTGTCAGTTCCCTTCTTCTGCCATGGGGGTCCTGGAAATTTAACTCAGATCCTCGACTTGGCAGTGGATGTCATTACCTTAAAGCTATCTTGTTACTTAAATAGTAAGTCAGAATTGCTCTCACAAAGAAGACCACATGGAAGAAACTCCCTGGAAGAACTGATTAAATCTGAGTAAACAATATTCTCACAGTGACAGAGTCACCTGAACTGTAGTCCAGGGGCAACAGCATTATTCCATATGTGGGCAAGAAAAGAAGCCAGCAAAGCTAACAGAATTAGAAAGATGTTATTGGTCAACATGGATCACATAGTTTACACACAGGAAGAAAAATAAACAAACAAACAAACATAAAACTATTTACAAGAATACACAGGCTACTTTATTAAATATGGTACAAGGTCATGAATCAGCCCACGGATGTCAATATGAGTTATGTGGATTAGTAAATGTAAGTCAAAAAAGGAATGTCAACTTGGCCCAAAGTAACACCAATGGAATTAAGCAATGGTTTAATTTTTAGGGTCAAATCAGTGGCAGCTGTTGATGTCTTGGGCATTTAGTGTGTGAGGAAGACATATGAATAATATCCAAAATGTTGAGCAAGGAAATAAACAGGATAAAGCTATCATTAGTTGACCTGAGGAAAGTGGATGGGAAGTACCCATTCCACTAACAAGCCCAGATCAACAATCTGGGACTCATCCAGAGGACACAGAATTTGATTTGCAGCATCCACATAGCAACACTCAACCATCTGTAACTCCAGTTCGAGGGAATCTGATACCTCTGCAGATAACACACACACACACACACACAGAGTACACAGACATGCATTCACATAAAATGCCAATACGGGTACAAAAGTACACAATTTAAAAATCAAATCTAGTTTTCCATATGTAAGTTTAAGATATCTATCACACAGCAAGTCTGAGTGGGAATGACAGCTAGAAACACAAAGATAAGAGAGAGAGAGAGAAGTAGGTGGATGTTGTTGGTAGCATATGGAAGGTTTTTAAATTCAGGAGATTAGGTAAGAGTCGCAAAGGAGCAAGGCTATCGAGAGACTAAAAGAAGCCTAAAGTCTGATCTCTGATACACTCCAACTTTAAAACAGTTTAGGAAAAGTCAGCAAGATAAAGTGACAAGTAACAGCCACTGAGTAGGGGAGGGGGGTTAAGGGAGTCATGGTCTGTGGAATGCCACGCAGAATTACAAGCAGGCCAGGTATTGCCTTGACACTGTGCATTAAGTGCTTGGGTACTACATTAATTTGAATAATTAATTGTTTCTGCAATACACAACTCATTATGCCTCTTGGTGTGTGGGGACGTTTAGCTATGTCTAGTAAGCTGTATCATGCTGCTTAGTATTTCCACATAGATTAGCTTGCCTCACACATAAGCCGGTCCCAGGCAGTTGTTCCACCCAGTGTTCTATTGAAGAAGTGATAGAATTCTCGGGACACATCTAGTATATCTGATTTCCTCTTTTATCTGAGGGATATGACCATTACAGAAGCATATTGTGTAATATAAAAAAAAACAGGTGGATGAATAGTCATTTTTATTGTAATTAATGCAATCTCTTTTGAAGGTGTCAAAATATGACTTCTTAAATAAATAAATAAAACTAGCAATCCCAAAGCCTATTCCAACCTAGCTATACATTAAAACTGAATATTCAGGTGATTTACCAAAACAGTACACATATTATGCCATCACAAGACTTGCCAGACACCTTCCAAAACATATGTTACTAAGTGTCCTCAGAGCAGAATTCACTGTGTCCAGATCAGCTTTCGGGAAGATTAGAAAGTGCATCCTGCCACAATTCATGAAGATAGAATCTCAGAAAAATACTAAACAGTCCATAGTAGCGGTTCATGAATGTTTAGAGAAGAGCACAAAAGTGTTTGACAGCTGTCACTGCTAAGATACAGTAAAGGAATGAGAGTGGAGACACAGGAGCTTACAGAAATATCGAACAGACATCATCCCCCACCCCCAAAGTGTTCTGTTTTAAGTGCCATATTAGGACAATAAACGGAGTCTGTTTCTCACAGAACTAGTGCGCAGCAGGCTGGCTTCTCTCTGATGTTTCAGATTCCAGAAACATCCGCTTTCCATGAATCCCTCCCTGCTCCTTTCTCTCTCAGACTCCCATACCTCCCGCCACCCCTGCATTCACATTGAACATAAATTGGTCTCATCTGGTGTCTCTTGATCTTCCTCCCCTTCCTGTGTCAGTCTTTTGCTCCCTCTGACTGACTTTGTAAGTTCGTTTCCACTGCACCATATGGCAGCTGAGGGGGCTGGAGGGCAATTATCTGAATCCGAACAAAGGAGGCTGTGGTGTCACTGTGGCCCATGAATGCATGCGACACGGTCACGTATAGGCAGGCCTCCAGGCCTGTCAGTGGACACTAAAGGGAAGGCTGAGGGAGCTGCCTCCACACAAGCAGAGAAGATGGAGTGCACACAAATAATGTCCGTGTCGCCAGACTCCCTCTGTTTCCCTGCCTTCTCCGTTCTATAATTTTAATTTAAAAAGATGTTTCTACACTTGATCTTATCAGTGAATTAGTAGAAAGTGTACACAACATAATAGGTTAAACACACAACTTTATTCACACACTTCTGAGTATCTCCAAACAGTACTTCAAGTATTACACAAAGATTTAAGTTTGGATGGAGAGCAGCTTCATGAAGAGAGGAGCAGATTCCATTTCTTTCTTCCTCCCCTTAATGAATTCCTCTATGCATTTAACAAGGGCTCAGGAACTCAAGAATGAGCACTATCCAGATGTCAGGAGATGGTGCACTATGCAGATGCCCTCCAGGCATTCCTGGAGGGAGGGATCCTTTTGTTTCTAAGAAGGTAGCTTTCTAAAATGCTGAAGTTACTACACATAACAATAGGAGACAACAGTCAGAACCCTCAGCTTGTTCTCCCTTTTCCTTAAGGTCCTCCCCAACTCCATCTCTTGTACCTAGATACAGGGTGATTTGTCTCAGTGGAAAATTTCAGCAAAACAGGCACACATTTGTTATTAGTGAAGTTAACACCACGCTGGAAGAATCGTAAATCCAAGCAGTAAATTCACTGGTTTTTAGAAGACTCATTTATTTTTCTTCCATATGAAGTAAAATTCTACTGCAGGGGAAGAACGGAATATGACTGCATACATTTATGAGGAACATTGTATGCTCTGTTGCTGTGGGCTACTGCTGGTCTTCAGAGATGATGTTGATTTTATTTGACGTAGGGTAAGAATACAATGTAGCACAGGGCAGGCCTCCTCTGCCTCTCACCCATCCACCTATCCACCCACCCAAGGAGGATTGCTGGATCATGAAATGGCAGGACCCCTGGTGTTGTTTAAAGGAACCTGGGCAGATTTCCAAAATCTGGAGTCTGCGACCTTTTGCAAGTAGGTAACAATAACATTTTTTTCATGAAATAAATCAATAGACATAATTAGAGCGTATGTGCAGGATCTTTCCTTCGTAATCTTTAGGAAGTGGAGGGAGGTTATGTCGTTCAGTTCAGTCCATTGTCCACGTGTATCCTTTTAGAGACACATTTTACCAGGAAGAAGTCCTCTCCACCATCTTTCAGCTCGAGCATCGTTTAGTGCCTGTGAATGAGGAACACCTTTTAAAATTCATATACAGTATTTTTCCTTTGTACACGTAGCCTCAAGCCTGATAGTTATCTGTCAGTAGATGAAAAAGCAAGATCACCTTGTCTTTTCAGTTATGCTCTTCATAAATTCTCTTTCAGAATTACCATAAATGTTTGTGCGTGCATGAAGCAGTCATTAAAATAAACATTCATTAAAGCAAACAGATCCAAGGACTCACAGTGCCTGTGTTTAGCAAATAGCAGGCTCTCTCTGTTTCTACTGCTATGAGTTATATGGCACGTCATCTGCCAGAAAGGCTTGTATAGAAAGGACTCTCTGAGGAACCAACAGAGAGCAAGAAACAAAGCAACCGTTCAGCCTTTTCTATTCACTGCCCCCACATCTGTTTGCACGGCCTCTGCTCCATCGGAAAGGCTTTGTCCTACTGCCTCTACTTTATGTTATATGGCTCTGAGCGGCTGGCTGCTAGCAAGGGTTTCTTTCTCCCTTTTCCTTGTAAGACTCAGGAATTGAAATCAGTCTTGTGAAACAGATATCCGAAGAGCAGGCAGAGAGACAGCAGTTGGTCCTTTCTTTGCTCTGTCCAGTTGGAGTTCTAATGAGGGTTAACTGTAAATTCCAGAACCATCATTAATCTTTAAAGTAAATCTGACAGACAGGCTAGTTTCTTTAGGGGCAGGCAGATTCGACTGAGCTCCCACGTATCCTCATTACCAGATGTTGCTTTCCCTCGTTTTAACACTCAAGAAGTTTAAGTTTTGAAAATGCACTTCCTAACCAAAATTGTCCAAAGTGAATGCACACTATATAGAAATAAAATATTGTAGAATTCTTACTATAAGAATGCTTGGGAATAACAAGTTATGCTTATTATATTCTTTAATCTAGAACATGATTCATACATATGACCTTGTCAGATAATAAATAAACAAATAAATAAATAAATACAAATAAAATTTAAAAAATATCGGAGGGAGTTAAGGAAGATGTCATGTTTCTTTTTGCAAAAGAACCATTGACTGGATGAGTCCTTCATATTGTGGACTCATGCTTTTCTATTGACACAAGAGGCTGGCTTCTGTGAGATGCAACTTTAGGAATGAGTTTTGAACAGGGTCAGATCTCATTCTTCTCTGTTTGCCAAAGTTTTGTAACCATGATCCCATCCATGAGGAGTTTGGTATTAACCAACATGTTAAAGATAATTATACTCATCATAAGAATTAAATTTACTTCTTAACCATACAATATAGATACTAATATTATTTTTCTGTATCAATGGATTGGATCAACTCATTAATTCTGAAGCAGGAAATTTCACAGAAGACAAATCAAAAGTAGTTGTTCGGACACTGAATAGGTGACTTACACATATTAGCTTACAAGAAGAAATAAAAGCCAATGTCACATGATTTTTTAGTAAGGATTAAATCAACTTTTTAAGTAAATGGAAAATTGTACATTGCTACTCAAATATTAGTGATTGTAAATAGCTTTGTTTGGTTGTTAGTTGTTAAACTATTGACCTTATCTCTCTGAAAACAACTGAGATGCTTGGCAAATAAACACCAAAAATAAGAATCAGCAACTGTGCAAGAGAGAAGTTTGTCAAAGAGATTCTGAACTTCTCACATTCTGAGAGAATGCTGCATGCTACCTGTTCATTTATGTAAAGGAGAAGGAATGGTTAAACTTTAAATAAAGTCACTAACCAGTAACAGAACACAACTCCAAAACCTGTCTGTCTATAGATACCACACCATGATAGGTGGCTTCTTGTTGCATTTTTTAGCCAAAAATAAAATGATAATAAAGAAGCAGCTATGGTTCAGAGGAAAAAATGAAAATAAAAGCACAGAGATATCACAACTAAGAAATATATAAGACAAGAAATCTTAGCTTAAAGAGAATTTTAAGTCATCACCCAATTTGAGAACTAGCTATCTTTTTATTTTAAATGTTACTTTTAAAAAGTTGCAAATATAAAACATCATACACTGAAATTAACCAGGCTCAAAGAGTAAACTCAGTGAACCTCTATATAGTTAGAGCAGTTAGTTCAGAATGGGAAGCTGAGGAGTTTCACATTGGAGAACCAAACATGTGGAGTGTTTTTATTTCTAATTATCTCTTCATTAGAACTTCCACATAATTATATATAACTTGTGAAATAATGATATTCAAGAAATACTGCATTCTTGTCCATAAAACACTCATACAAGAGGAGATGAACCTAGGGAGATGATACCATCAGTAAAGTGCTTGCCATGTAAGCATGGGACAGGAATTCAATTCCCAAGTAAATGAAAGCATGGCTTGAGAGTACTCTGTATTCCCAGTGCTGGAGAGACAGTTGCTGGGCTCACTGGCCAGGTTTCCTAGCCAAGCATCAAGTTTCAGCCCCTCAAAAACAAGATTAATAAGTTTTGAGGAAGCACAGTTGAGGTTTACCTCTGATCTCTACGTGCCTATGCCTGTGTACCTGCACACATCTGTGGACCCCTCAACAAACTAACACACACAAACTCACAAAACGGAAGCTAGCATTGAGCAGCTATAAAACTACAGGGAACAGAAAAGATTTCTAATTCTGCTCACAGTCAGTTTAAGTACATAAAAAACTAAAAGAGCTTACAAAACTAAACTGTGAGTTGAAGTCACATTTGTTTTCCTTTCAGAAAAAAAAATATGTAATTCTTTAAGGAAACAATAAATATAACTTTTTTTTAAAAAAAAAAAAAAGATAAAAGCCACACACAAAAAATGTGACATTGTAGAGGACTGAATGACTTGCCAATGTAGAATGTAAAACTATGTTTAACTTTTTTGGAGTTAAAAGCAAAAAAAGAAAAAAAAATCAACAACAAGGATAATTGGTATTTCCGGAGCTTGAGGGCTTGCTTCAGCTGGGCATATGGTTTCATTTTGAGGTCTCTAACTTTTAATGAAAACCTTACTGTTTCTGTAGGCAGCTTCATTCCTGGAAGAAAAGAGCTAATTAAACTAGGGTTAGGTCAACTGATTTTGATTTTTATCTTATCTTCTAGTCTTCACATTTTTATACAGGACATTATGAGATTCTTTGAAAAAAAATACTGAAAAGCAAACCCTTTTAGATCTGGGCTGTGTGACATGCATTGCAAATACTGTGTTCAGAAATTCTGCCTCCCTTTGAGTGTGTTTCTTCACTGCTGAAGTCAGGGGCTTACAGTGACATGTGATTTGATTCCATGTTTCTTTTCTTGGGAATCCAGCTAGTGAAGCAGAGTAACACTTCAAAATTACTTGCTAGAAGTGTGTTAGTTTGGTCCTGAGAAGATGGTATGTTAAATGCTTGACTTACAAGTAGAAGGACCTGAGCTCAATTCCCAGAACCCATGCTAAAAAAGGGAGCAATCTGGGTGTGAGGCTTTTGTAAAACTCAGGCTGACTGGAGAGAGCAACACAGGAGGGTCCCCAGGTCTCCCTAACCAGTCAGTATAACACAGAGAAAAACCCTGCCTCAAAACATAAAAGTCAAGACTGAGGCATGGCAGCTCAAGTTGTCCTGTGGCAAACATATTACAATGCATTCCTGGACACATATCCACACTAAAGCACAAAAACACTACCATGTACACGTGTGCACATGCATACGAACAATACATACATATGTACAGTAATATAAACATACACACTGGTATGTACACAGGTATACTTACAACACATAGTTTGCATAAAATAGGTTACATTAGTTCTTTTGTTAAACTCACACTTAAACCTAACCTTAAAACCAGAGTGATATCATCTCACTTGTTAAAGTCCAATTCATGACTATGTATATGACATCATCCTGTTTTAGAGCAATGGTCTACTTTAAAGTTACATAATATCTACAGCAGACTTACTGCTATGTCACAAAAGTGCACATAAAATATGTAAAAATCAAATTACAAGCATAGTTTGGCTCAAAAGACAAAGTAGATTATTCTAAATATACTGAGTTTTGTTGATTCCTTTTTAAAACCTCTCTCTCTCTCTCTCTCTCTCTCTCTCTCTCTCTCTCTCTCTCTCTCTCTCTTTCTCTCTCTGTGGGTGTGTGGGTGTATTAAGTAAATATACCATGATAATAGAGTTATGTGTCTCAAACTCTCTCCTTCTCCTTCCAAGTCTTTGTGACTAGAAATTATCCTTCAAATGTGAAAACTCATTACTATTCTGTACCCTAAGAATAAATCAGGGTCACATTTAGGAATTTGCTAAACTTTCTTTTTAAAACATATTTTCAATCTAAATTTGTTTCAGTTGGACCTTGAAGGAAAACAAACAAACCAACCAAAAAAACCAACCAAACAAACAAAAAATAATACAGTAATTTTCCCAGAGAAAGAAAAGGACAGAGGTGATATAAGAGCAGTAAAGAAATAAATTAAAAAAAAAAACCTGAAAAGATGTCCAAGAATGAGAGAGCAACAGAAGGGAAGGACACAGCTATTTACAGTGGTCCCCACTTACCCTGGGATTCTTCCTTTCATCTGCTTTCTAAGGCCTGATAAAGTTCAAATCTTTTCAATAGGCTGTTTGTCTAAATGAGACAGCACTAGACAAAGCTTTTGTGCACAGAACTGAGATAAGAGTGTTTATTTAATTTGTCTCTTGAAATGCATGCTTATCTTTCATTAAATGAAATTCGTTTTGAATCTTTTCCTTTATTAAAGAGGAAAGGTCAAAATCTACCCAAATCCGTGTAGTGAATTAAATTCTAACAGATCTCTGACAAAATTGACTCTAAAATTCCTCCAACAAAGCTTCACCCTTCCTCATGTTCGCATAACCCAATAACAAGAATACATAAGTTCTTAAAACAGAGAGATTACGGTTCGTTTTCATACATAAATGGTTTGAATTTTTTGATGAAATTTTTCCTAAGCAGTTCTGCCTGTTGGCAGTTTCCGAGATTATTCTTAATTTGCTGCTTGCAAATTACTTTTTCATCTTCCACTACTGGTAGAAAGTGACTGTGTGCCCCTTCTAGGAAAATAATGAGCCCCAGTTGACTCATGAACAAGTTTCCTATTAATGCCCTCCCCCATTTTGAGTCTGTGCCATTGCAGCATCTTTAGTTGGGAACAACTGTAGTCTGATTTAAAAGCTTAATTCTGAAGGCACTGAGCTTGTTCAGTCTGTTTCCATTTCTATTTCCCATGGCCAAACAGGATTCTGTTCACACTTGCACTATGCCTCCCTGTTCATTCTGAGCTCCTAAGGAAAAGAAAGGAATAAAGGAGCGGTCTTGGACTTTCTTGTAGAATTACTTTTGCTTTTTTGGTTGGCATGGCAGCCACCACCAAGTGGCTCACTTCCTCTGGGTAATTTCTTACTAATTAGCTTGTCTTTGTGTGAACTATTTTCTACATGTGGCATTTGGGTCTCTTTGAAAAGTGAAACACATGCACATACAAGTGGTTGTGAATTCAACATTGATTCAACTGTCTGTCTAGAAAAAGGAAGTTTGAAAGAATAGCTGTGTGGGTAAGCCTGCATTCATAAATAGAAACCCTCTTCTGACCAGGCTTCCAGTACATGCAGCTTTGGGATTATAAAAAGTCATCATAAAATTTAAGAACTCTCTTAGAATGTTTACTTGGTGATAAACTGTCAGGAGCCTTAGGCTCCTGTAGGAGGGCAGGAAGAGGAGACTCCTATTAAGGGAAAACTGACTAGAGACAGGAGCTAGGAATGTGGTGGCCTGTGCATTTCTTCAAGTGACTGAAGAGTTACAGGGTATGGCAATTGCATTCAGATGGTCAGAAATGTATAGGTAAGTCGTGAAAGGCCCTAAAAGAGTCACAGTTTGTCCTCTTGAAAGGAACTCTGAGATCAGACAAGGAGACTTGAATAAAATAATAGCTTCGTTCTACAAAACAGAAGATGTTTGCTGTTTTGTAACTTTAGAAACTTTTTGTTATGTGGGTGAGTGAGTGTGTGTGTGCATGTGTGTGCATGTGTGTGTGTGAGTGTGTATGTGTGTGTGTGAGTGTGTGTATGTGTATGTGTGTGTGTGTGAGAGAGAGAGAGAGTGTGTGTGTGTGTGTGTGTGTTTGAGCCCAGGCACATCTGTGTGGAGCTGAACCTATGTCTGCAGCATCTCTTCCAAAGTGTTTTCTTTCATGCCCTAAGCCATCTTGCCAGCTCAGTAGACAGATTTTCAAGGAAAGAGGAGGCTTTGACCTGAAAATAAATGGAAATTCCAGGAGTCGAGTAGGAAAGGAGCCTGCCCTATCAATGGGAGGCAGAACACACCTGCCAGCTCACCAGTCACGTGACCTGAGCCCTCTTGTCTTAGCAAATCATCCTCCCTGATGCCCCGCCCCCCGCGCCCCACTCTCTGAAAGCTTGGTGCTTTCTCTTAGCGTGCTGAGTTCTCTCACTTTACAATGTGTGTAATCATATTCTTTCACTATTCAGTATTACTGTTTTTAAACTTCTCGGGAAAATAGCACATAGTCTAACGTAAGAACCTATACTGGATTCTTTGAATTTGCAAAACGCACTTTATCTGTGTTACTGCAGTCACCCTCCTAGGTCTTTCTTTCATAGAAAATCCACTGGGAAATATACACTAAAATGTAATTTTAGCTTGATTGAATAATTTGCCTGGTTTGAACAGGAGTGGTTATCCACAGACTCATATTGTGAATGTGCGTTTCTCAACTTGTAGTACAGTTTTAAGAGAAGGAAAGAATCGGGAGGGGCTGGAAGGGCAAATCCCCTTCGAAAACAGGACAAAACACATCTTCATTTAGTTATTTTTGTTTAACTATTGTTAAAGTCAAAGTAATAGGATCGTCACAGCTAATCCTGACCATGTACTTAAGGCTTTGACTGGGGAAAGTAGAAAATGATTTTCAGTGCAGAATAGGGAAGTCTTAGTTGGCTACAGGCAGAATTTGCTGTATTAATCTGGTGTGAGTTCAGAGCACCAGACCGCTCTGAGAAAAATGCTGACATGGCAGTCCTTGCCCATGTGTGTCAGAGGGCACAAGACTCTGTCAGGAACCAGGTGACAGACCATTAGTTTTTACATTCATGCAAAGAATCTGGACACATTTTCCACTTGCCCTGATAGTTTGTGTAAGGCTGACTGGATTCAAAAGGAAGGGACCAGATCTTTATCATTCAGGATGACCTTTTCTGTGTTAAAATTTTAAAAGTCTTCAAGTAAAATATAATTACATCATTTCCTCCTTCCCTATCCTCTCTCTAAATCCCTGCATGTGTTCCCTCTCTCAATCATGGCCTCTGTTTCTTTGTTATTGTTACACACACACCACACACACACACTCACTCACTTTCAGTCTGATTAGTGTCATTTGTATATATGTGATCTATGAGTTAATCTCTAGTTTGGGAGAACCACTTAGGGGCTCATTCCTGGGAAAGATTGCTTCTCCTGCTCTCAGTATCCCTTAGTTCTCATGGTCCTTGGTCTATTGGTAAGACTCTGTGAGATTTCTTCCTTCTATGGTATGTCTATGGGTGCAATATTTCTTCAGGTCCTGTTTAGATAGCAAGATTGTTGAGGCATCATCAGAAAAGTTTCCTTAACATATCTAGAAGATGCACTATCACAGCAGATTTCCTGGTCCTCTGGCTCTTACACTATTTGTGCCTGAATTTTGACTTTGTTTAATTGTTCTGGGTTTTGTCTTCAATAGCTTCAATGAGACCTACTCCTATGTATACAATCAACAAAAATTATGCAGCATGTTGTTAAATAAAAGAATGAGCTAAACGTCAATCACTGCCAACAAACAAATAAGGAAAACAATGAGCATCGTATTGAAACTGATGTAGTTATCTTTGATAACTGGCTATCTGGGGATGTGACCGTAGTGTGTCCTTTATACACACTTATTAAAGAGCAACAGATGAACATGGATTAGGGTTTTGCTACCATGGCTGCTGATGCGGTTTCTTATGGGTGAGCTAGGAAGTAGGGTCTAAGAAGTATTGCTGCAAAAAGTTTAAAACAACCTTGTTGCTAACCTGCTCAGTAGCATTTGTCTTCCAAATGCTAGATTCAGTAATAATATATTCCATATGAAGAAAGGTAAGCAAAAACACATCCAGAGAAAATTTAGGTCAGACCAGGACCTTTGTCCTCTCCTTTTGGCTCCTGACTGTAACTGTTTTTGCTATCCTGCTGATCTGAGGGTAGCAACTCTCACCATGTAAGTTTTTCTCCCCCTTAACCAACATTAATTGGCAAGATTAGGAAGTGCACTATCAGTGAATTTTTCCAGGAAGTCTTAATTTGAAACACATAAACTCATTTGAACTAAATGCAGCTTAACCCTTGGTTTTCTGAACATACTACTTCAGCTGTGTACCACTGAGGACTACTAAAAAGATTCTTGTTCATCTGAAATGTTTAAAACTTCTTATATGGAATTTTCAAATTATTTAGCTAAAACATAAATTTAAACATTAGTGAGAATTTCATTTAGCAAGCATATCTATGTTGAGAGTTTGGCAAGAAACACCATAAAATGTACACTAATAAGGTCATGCATCCCTCTAATAAACTGAGATATTCTAGAGTTTTGTTAAAGATATATTATACATTACTTCGTGTTGACTTCATAAACATACATTTGTATAAATCTAACTACATTAGAGATTCCTATTATCCTTCCCTCTTAGAAATGCATAATTTACTCATCTATTTTGACTTTGAAAATATTCTCAC
Source organism: Grammomys surdaster (assembly GCF_004785775.1). Lineage (NCBI taxonomy): Eukaryota > Metazoa > Chordata > Mammalia > Rodentia > Muridae > Grammomys > Grammomys surdaster. Next base: position 490,061 of record NW_021604597.1, read on the forward strand.
AGGTCATCATCAATGTGAAAGGTCATTTTCTGAGATATAAATTAAATGGTCAACTGTAGAATAAAGTGTTATTCTTTTTTTGATTCATCTTATCATTTGCCTAATTATTCAAAAAATATATGTTCCCATACTTTAAATGTATAAGCAGAGAAATAGGCATTCCAAATACTCACTGTCTTCCATGTACAATAAACCAAAGTCAAACAATAGAGAGATGGCATATGCCTATAAACCCAGATCTCCTGAGAACAGACTGGAATACATGGTGACACTGAGTCACAGAACAAAAAGAAAGAAGAGAAAATAAAAGGAGAAGAGAGGAGGGAGCAGAAGGGATGGGAGTAGAGGGGAATAGAGGAGATGAAAAGAAAAACTGCGCCATGTTCTTCTATGGTCTGAAAAAATGATATTTGAGGGAACACTGTGGTAAAGACGAAGGAGAATAACATTTCACATCTCCATCCTCATTGTGATGATTTTACTGTTGCATAGCTTAAAATTTCAAATTAGCATATACAATTTGTACAAAATTATATGTTCATCATATTTTCTATAAACTCATACAGCTTTTTAAAATTGTGTACCATTTTCTTCATTCTTAAATTTTTACTTACTTTTGAACCATTGAAATGATTATTGAGTAACGTCAACTGAAACTAAAATGCTAATTTTTTCAAATAGCAAAAATGTTTCAAAGTATCTAGTAGATAGCCAGGTCTTGTATTTTGATGCTAATTCCACTTTCCTGGGAGGGGCTGCAGACAAGGAGTGAATCAGTGTACACGTGACTCTGTGAACCCTCTACTCACCTTAATTTGTAAAATAAAGGCTAGAGTGGGGGGGGGCTGACTAGGCAGTAAAAGAGGTAGGTGGAGCTAGGAGACAGGAGGAGGAAGGAAGGAGGAAGAACGGGAGAGGAGAGAAGATGTTGGAGGATGTCTGCGTATAGCTAGCAGTCTAAGGTAGTTATTAATATCAAGGTAAGGTAATTGGGTTAACGGTTTTAATTGTGTGGGTATCTTGTGTATTGAGTATTTGCTAATATATAAATCCATTGGATAATCTTAAACATTAAGAGTCTTATTTCTACCTGGTACTGGAATTGTTATATCTACTGCATAGAGGTGGCAGACATTCCCTGGGTTTTGGGGGGTGGACGCCAAAGAGCTAACCAGCAGAGGCAGCAACCACACCAACATCTCCTGGGTCCCAGGCTGGCACCTCTGCCACCATTATTGCAGGAACTCAGAGTGGGGCTAGTGGAACCACTTGCCCTTTCTAATACCTCCCATTACAAAGCTATTAAAATATAAATCATTAGGATATCACAGTAGAATTTCAAGGTAAGTGAATATTCCTGAGATCTGTGCGGTAACTATGAGTCACTGTAAGTTCAATCGTCTAATAAATGTCTCTTTGAATGATAAAAAAATTTTAAGAAAATAATCAGAATGATAAAACAACAATTATTTTATCAGCACAAATTGATGTAAATTAAAACTGAGCCCCATGATTTTTATTGAAAGTAAAGAAAAAACACCAGGAGGTCATAGAACAGTGTGTTTATCAACACAAGCAAAGGAAGGTTTTCTCTTACACATACCTACTAAGAAATGTCAAAATAAAAGTCTTGCAGGATATTTGATCACATTGTGAACCCCCAAGATTGTAAACGGCAAAAATCTGCTCCTGGTCGTGGCTTGGCTCAGCTCTCATACACCTTTAACCCAAGCGCTTTCTCTAAACAAGAGCTAAACAGAGCCCCTGATAGGTCACGAGGCAGAGCAGGCAACCAGTTGACTGGGAGTGAAGGTAAGGAAACCCAGGAAGGAGAAAGCAGGCTCTTTGAGCTGGAGGGTATTTAAGAGAGCATGGACCATTGGTGGTGTAGGAAGGTCAGCTGTGTGCTTCCTCTGCCTCTCTCTAGCTGACAGCCTTTCACCACAGCATCTGGCTCCACTGTCTTCATTTGGGAACTCGAATGTTTGCAATTTTGTTTACAAAACAACATACAAGTCTGTTTCTACATGGAACCAGTAACAGAAGACTCCAACAAGAAGCTATATGTGTAACAACCAACTGTACACCGGACAGATTTTAATGATTCTAGTCTCTGAACATCAACAGTTTAATCTTTGGGTGATAACTGACAAAGGGCTACATGAAATCGTATTTTATGAGAAATATGAATATATCTGGTTTGAATGACTATGGCCTTCACATATCTTGGGTCCATTAGAAGCCCTCAACAAGACTAATGAGGTGTGCGACCTCAGCGATCTGAGATAGCTGAGCGTAGCACACTCATCAGCATGAGAGCAAAAATTCCTCACCCAAACTCTGTCTTGCTCTGTATATCTGCTGATATTAGCTGGTATTTCACCAATATCAAGTACTTTCATTCTTCAGTCCGAAAAAAAATCCAAATACCAGAGACTCAAGTAAGAGGTAATTCAACTGTGCATTACTGAGATTAGATTTTTGTTTCTTTCAAGTGGCATGTCCTTCAGAAGACTGGACAGTTTATACTAGAAAAAATAAATGCTTCCATTGGCTGTTTGCCAAAAGAACACCACTGATGGATAAAACATTTCCAAATGGAGCAGGATTCTGTCTCCAGTTAGAGGACAGTGGCCTGAGCCCAGCCCCAGGAAGAAAGAGTTCTATAAAAACAGAATGTTATCTAAGTGTAGATGGAAGGTTGCCAACATACTTTCTCGCATTTTGGTAAATGTGAGCAAGGCTTATTATTAGTAGTAGTAATAGTAGGAGTGGTAGTATTGCCTTAGTGGTTTACTTGTTTGTTTATTTATGATGTCTAATGGACAATGGTCTTATTTCACAAATAAGGAAATTCTGGGAAAGTTGTGTGTGTGTGTGTGTGTGTGTGTGTCACAGAAGTTAGAGCTTTAGTCTTGACAGTGAAGTCCAGACAAAAAGCGCTCATGGTGTAGTGCTTCTTGGTTTTCTTCCCACATCCAAGAATGAAAAGAAGAAGAATTAAAGAGGAACAACGGAGTGTGAGGAGGGACAGAGGAGAAGATGAGGAGAGGTGAAGAAGGATGGGGTGGATAAAAAAAAGAAGACAGAGGAAGAGAGTGGCAGAGAGAAGGAAAAAGAGGGAAAGAAGAAAACATTCAAGAATGTTTTATACAAATTTCAGAGAAAATATAGATGTCATTTTATGTTGTCCATTAGACATACATGCTGATGTGTCTGTCAGTGTCCTGTAGATACCATAGGAGTGCTTCACAGATTGGGGAGAAAGCCAGTACTGGGAATGTGTACTCAGGTTTGCTGCACATGATATATTCATCTAAACATCAGGGGGTAAATTTGGTAAATAGGTCACTGGGGATCTGCACAAATCCCATTAGCTGGTAATAGGATTTGTGTGCACAAATTCCCATGGCCTGAAAATTTAGTGTTTGGTGTTTAATTTTCCATATGACCTGCATACTCATTAGTATAAATTAGAAGGGCTTTCTCTGGGAAAGTTTCCCCACACTTTTCTCTGCTTTTTGTTTATTCTTCTCTAAGAAGACATTTTCAAAGGTTAATCCTTGAAAAATTCTTTGGTTACTGAAAACATCTGAGTGGGGATTATATTGAAGAGAAATTCTTGAAATACAGCTATTCATTTTTCCCTGCATACTGGAACAAACTAAGAGAAAAAAATACCTCATATCATTTACTCTGTTTTTAAACTTGGAGAATGAGCAATAGCATATAATTAACTTATGCACAAGATTTATTTTTTGCATAAAAACGTTAGGATAAATTTTGTTTGGACATAAAGAGTGCACAAGATACAAAGTTACCATATGGATGTTCACTAAAAAAAAAAAAGAGGTTTGCTATTGGGTGCAAAGACAAAATTAAAGTGATGAACAGTTCAAGATACAATGGTCAAGAATAAAAGTATCAACTTCCTATCCAGCCCCATGAAATTATAGAATGAGTTCACAATATTCAGTCACAATCAAGAAAAGTAAAGGTGGTAGGCTTCTGTGAATGTTAAGCATCTCTGGGGCCATTTGAGTCCAAATCCAAACTAAAAGCATTGACCATGATGTGAAGAATGAGGAGGCAGGACACTGCAAGAGTCTCAAAATTTCTTCTAGTCACATGCTTTTTTGTGACATAAGAATAGTTTCCTTAATATATACAGAGGATTGTAACAAGTAATCCTTTAAATAAATAGAAGGAGGGATTTTAAAAGGCTGGAGATGCTTTGGGATATACATCTGATCAGATAGAATTCTGAAACTCGAAAGCTCTCAGATATGTTTCTCATTTAGCCCTCTTAGCAAGCTATACAAAGAGATTCCTTCCTGTTTAGCCAAAGGGAGATGGTGCTCATAAAGCTTTCTGGAATTCCCAGAGATTGGACTATTAATTTTTCTCTGTTTTGTCTTCTTAGTTATGACACAATTTACATACCTTTAACCCATCCTCAATTACATAATCCCCAAAAGCAGATTATTAATTCAAGTTTTAACTCTGTTTTCCTTGGATGTAGTGATTTCATGTTTGAATGTTCTTAATTCAAATTTCATTTTGGCTTGATCTCAGGCACTTAACATACTTCATGTTAGTTCTAGCGATTTCATTCTTTACAACTAGTGGCCCATGTATTTTATTTTTACAACTCAACATTATAAGGCAGGCATACAAGAACAAAAACAGCACTGGGGTCATGAATGCACAATGTAATGGCCATTGAAGAAGAATGACCATGTGGAGGAAATCTCTGATCCAATGGCAGGAAGCTGAATGAGTTACCAGCTGAGAGCATGTAGTTTATTGAGTCTTAGAGCCCTTGGGTCAATCCTCAATTGTCAGTAGTGTGAAGAATTTTCAGACAACCAAAGCAATATTCAGGGTTATGATGGAAAAACTTTATTGTCCACTTGACAATATTTAGAATCGCTATGGAAAAACTCTAAATATTTGGACCAAGAGGGAAGATCCACCTTCCATCTGGATGGTACCACCCCACATGCCAAAGTTTTGCCTTTAATATAAAAGAGGAGTACCAGTCTTCATTTTGTCCTGCTTCGTTACTGTGCATATCACATGAGCAACCATCTCAAGCTCCTGCTGCCTGGCTTCCTTTCCAAACAAATGACATCATCAACTCTGAGACAAAAGAAACCTTTCCCTCTCTAAATTGCTTTTGTCAATTATTTGGTCATAAAACTGAGAAGAGTAATAAGGACTTAAATTTGTACTGAAGGCGTAGCCAACCTAAGCAAGAGCTTAAGAAGTCAGGGACCTTTATCTTTTCCTTATAAATTAAAATCCAGAAGAAATTGAAATGAGCTAAGTAAAATCAATTGATATCATTTTAATTTAAACAACTTCCTGGCTTTTGACTTGGTATAATATAACAAAACTAAAACTTCACATTCTTACTGTCCTTGAGATTATATGAAATGGACCTTACATCTATTGTCTTTATAGACTATGCAAATTTACTCCAAATAATTCCATTACACAATAAACCCAGAGACTGAGCATAGAAATTATAATTATCCACTTAAGTAAGGTAGATTTACTAATTCTAAAAGTTTTCTCCAGTCCGCCTTGCCATTTTCTTCTTCTATGCAACATTCTGGGTCAGCTATTTTTCTCACTGCTGTGGCAAAAAAATCCAAGGTTCAGTTCCTAGTTGTATGGTCCCATCTGGTTAGGAAGAACATAGTAATGGTCAAATGGGAAAGGAAACAGATAAAAGAAGATCATCTATGCATACTAAAGACTCCCCACTAGTGACCCACTTCCTCCAGCTAAGTCCCATCTCCCAAAGGTTCTATCTCCTCCCAGAATAAAGTATGGGAATGGGAACCAAGATTCCAAAACATGAGTCTGGATGTTAATCCACACAGAGAACACAATTACATCTGACCTTTCGCAGTCTGCTGAGACCTCTGTAACTCAAACATCTAGCCTATGTAATCTGACATTCTGTGTCATTACCTGGGATGTGATCTGAAAGATCATTTTCACACTTGCTCTTCCCTCCACTTGGAAGGAAGATGACAAACTCAAGCTGAAACTGAAGCAGAAGTGATGTTGGATGCATCCACTTAGCAGGATTTTGGGGCTTTAGGGTTTCTTGGGTAATGAGTACATATGCTTCAAGGTTCTTCCTGGAGGAGAAAAGAATGAAAATAGAAAAAAAAAACCTTTGTAGTTAGAAATCATGTATGTTAGGAATGGAATGCCATCTATTTATCTATGCACAAAATTTAAATCAAAGTGAGTGTTCCTGCATGTTCTATGGCAAGCCTGTGGATCCACTATATATGCACATTGACATGGTCAGAGATAATATCTTCCCCTCAGAACAGGCCAAAAAGGCTGATGAGTGTCTTTCCCAAGACAGCATCCTTAGTCTACTTTTTAAGACAACTGTAAACCTTCCTTTTGTTGCTTCAGAAGTAGCGACACAACATATTTGAAAACATTGCAGCTCTTGGTAGAGTTGAACTTATTTCTAGAATGCCTACATCATCCTATTTTTCAGTGGCCACCAGCCAGCAGCAACAACTTTCCAATGTGGAAGTTACGTGATTTGTTCATTGTCCTACAACATAAACTACAGGGTCTTCTTGTTCAACAGTCTTTGTAGGTTCTTTCTTTGGCTTCCAGGAATATGACTTCATATGATGGATATATTTTTAGTTCCCCTGGGAAGTTGCAAAGTGGAATTACTTTCTTGTCTTTCTATTTGTTATTTTTATGGCAGGTCCTTAGCTACAGATACATGTTTGCCTGGGATAAATAGTCCTGCCAGAATAATATGATGTTATGTATTTAGCACAGAGAGTTTTTTCTTTTTATCATGGATCTTTGCATGATTTGGAAAGAATTCATGGAAATATATAAAACACATTATGAAAATATATTCACAAAAATTAAAATTTATTTGTTCATCTGGAATTGTACAATTTCCACTACATACTTTTTGTATATATGTGTGGCAATCAGGAGTCTAGTTGGAAGTGAATATGTTTAAAATAGATGACATACAATATATAAAATTTCCAAAAATAATTTAAAAATATTATATTAAAGCTAAAAGTAAAAAAAAAACTCTGAACAATAAAAAGTGTAAACAAAGTTTAAAACAATATAGAAGTTTAGCATAGAATATGCTTATTAAAGGTTAAAATTTTATATCAATTTTCTAGTTGAGGAAAGAAATTAAATTACTTGTTTCATATATTCCTTTTTAATATTTATTTATTTATTTTCATTTCATGTGCATTGATGGTTTGACTGAATGTATGCTTATGTGAGTCATGGCAGTTTGGGGCTGCCATGTGGTTGCTGGGAATTGAACTCAGAACCTCTTAAGAGCAGCCAGTGCTATTAACTGCTGAGCCATCTCTCCATCCCATTTTGTATATTCTAATATCTAACTAGACAATAAGAGTGGTTTGGTATTGTGGTCACATTGGGTCATTTATTTAAATGTTACGTGTTATTTATACCCCATACTGGACATCAAACTTTAAAGCAACCGGAATGCAGATTTTACCTTTTGAAAATGTTTTCTGTCACTGTAGCATAAATAAACAAAAGTGGGTAGATCCTTAGAGAGTTGCCTTCACAAAGCATAAGAAAAATGACAGCATCATGACAGAAATGTATGATGAGTGTTTTCCCCCACTACTTACAGCTCCCTTGTGTATTATAGACTTTTGCTTTTTTTTTTTTTTTTTGGCAGATATCAGCTGCTGGGTAGAATTTAAAAGTATGTTGCAAGAACAATGCCATTGTATTCATATCCCGGAGTCTGTAACTCACTGGATACCAAAGGGCTGAGAAGAATGGCCACAGCAAGATCAAGCTGTCTGACTTGGCAAGGAATTATAACACCCTCTAATGTGATTAAGGACGTGACAAAACAAAACAAAACACCATCACACCACAGCCAGACTGAGGCTGCCAGCTTGTGGAGACAACCCAACAGTGGGGCTATTCATAGGACAGTGGGCATGACATGATCCTGCCTAGACCACGGGGGCATATTTTCCAAGGAGGCCTCACAGATTCTTTATGTAGTAATAGGATTTGTGGGCATTGCCTCTCGTGCATGAAAAATTTACATTCATGTGACTGATTTTCCATGTGACAGTGACTTATTGGGACAGACAACACAGAAAAGTGCAAATGTTCTGGCTGCTTTCTCTGTTCTTTCTTTTCTCTATCACTGGATGATGAACTAAGTTGAATGGAAACCTTATCTTGCAGAATTTAAAATAATGATATGATACAAAGTGAAGTTAAACTATTATAACCCATTGATATTTGGTGGAAACAAGAAACAAATCTTAAAAAAGCCAACTCTCTCCCTGGAACTTAAGCCAAACTCTGAAGGTTTTCTTCAATCTGATGTAACTGGCTCCTTTAAAAGAGCCTCTGTTTTAATAATTGAATTGTGGCTGAGGCTCTCTGGGCAGAATTGTACAATTTTGCTTTTCCGAGAGATGCTGGAAGCAGGTTATAAAATATGCATGCTTTACTTTTTTGTCTCTGAATTAGTGGGTAAAGACTTCTTAATTTTATAGCCATAGGCTTCTTCATTTCCGTTCCTCTGTCTCAGACTTTGGAAAAAGTTTTATCCAGTGACATGAATTCCATTCTACCATTTTGCTCACATTAAGCTGAGTTTTGGCCAAGTATTATGTTAGATGGAATCACTGCTGGGGATTCTGTAGGTGTTACTGAGAATTACTTGGACAGAAAAACAATATGTTGGCTCAGTGCAAACTGAGAAAGCGCTGCTGCAGAGGCACGAGGGAATACTTAGCAGTATGTGGCAGTGGCTGGAATACTTTGTGCAGCATTTCCAACCAAAATATCTCCACTCAGAGCTTTGTTCCTTTCCGTTGGTGACACTTAGATTCTCGGCTTCTAAATGGATATCTTAGTTGAGCTATTTTTTTTCTTATGTAGCACTTGCTTAATCCATTAATTTTAAGCACTTTAAAACTTGATAGTTTCGGCATAAAAGATAAAAGTTAAATGTTAATGATAAAAAGTATGATATGAAAAATCAAAAAGAACTTTGGTTAATAATAAAATGGAATCTGTCCTTTCTATGTCCTTCACTAGTTTCTATTTTTACCTCTGCTAATGTACAAATGCTTAATGTAAAAGGGCCATCTATCTATGTGTTAGCTCTCCCATCCACATCAATGACCTTTTCTTTCTAAGCCTCTTTACTCTCAGTGCTTGTTCCTTAGTCCACTAGTCAAATGGGACAACCCCTTTGTAGTTTGTGATCAAATCTCTATTGCTATTTTATAAAGTTTCAAAGGCAAGCATGTTTTTCTTTGAGAAGCAAAAGACAAGTGACCAGCCTTCACTGTTTGGACTTAAATTGTCTGACCCTAAGAAACCCAATGTCAGGCAACCTAGGCAGTTGGTCAATCTATGCAGCTCGTGGGAGAGCTGAGCATCCTGCAGCTAATGCAGAAATGAAAAATTGTTCTACATTCAAACTCATTGTAAAGAAGAAGAAAGATCAGTTCCTTTGTGTATCTTGTAAACCTATCACAACTTCGAAAAGTCAAGTAAAAGGTAGACAGTGAAGCATTTTCTAGATTCACAGGAGTCTCTGCCAGTTTTAAACAAATAGAGAAGCTAAGTGTTCAAAGCTGATTATTAGAACATAAATACCTATACCTGAGCAGATAAAGTTTACTTGAGGGGAACCTTGAGGGGAAGTAGTTTATGGTCATTTGAGAGGCTCACTCTTTTCCAAAGCCATTACTATACAAAATAATGAAAGAGTGATGACACCACACATCTACTTACAACATCTTATAACAGTGTTGTTTTCTTGTTTGGCATTTGATAGATTTTCTTTTAACAAATGCAAGAGAATACTCATTTAGTAAAGGGCCCTGCTTTTTGGTATTCTAAAATGCTCAAACACAGAACAGATAGGTGACAAGACTGAATTATGTATAGTAATGAGTCCAAACTTCTTAAATACCCAAATTTTGCTATTACCTAAGAAAAGTTTTAAAAGTAAGTATCTATGCTTTCTGTATTTTTTCCAGCCTTAGTAGTTCCCAGAATGAGCCTGATGTCCTTAAGTAAATATTTATACATTCCTTGATACATTTTTTCTTTTAGCATGGGTCCTAATTGACTATGCATCAATTACTATTCTAAGTAGCATACGTGAACATAAAGTGACATTGCTGATGTCAAATAGTTTGTTCTACTGGGGAGATGTAGACAATAAACTAAGAGATTTATATGTTAAGTAGCGACAGGAACAGTTGGGAAATGTGATGTTTGATTTCACTGTTAACATAATAGGGTCTAGAGATGGACCTATAGGCATGCCAGTGGGAGGTTTCTGATCATCGAAGTGGAAAACCCACTCACTATGAGTGGCACCATTCTCTAGGCTAGAATCTTGGATTGTATAAAAAGGAAAATTAAGGCTGAGAGCAAGTATTCATTGCCCTGCTCCTTTTGTTGACCATGGATGCAATGTGCCTAGCTACCTATAGCTCCTGCTGATATATCTTCCCCTGAAACTGTCAGTCACAATAAAGACTTTCTCCTCGAAGTTGTTTTTGTCAGTGTATTTTGTTGCATCAGCAGGAAAGGGAACCAAGACAGTATATTTCCATTAAAAGAGAAAATGATTTGAATAAAGGACTAAGGAAGACAGAACTCTACACCCTGGGGGAATAAAAGGAAGAATTTATAACTTGCTTATCTTGCAATTTTATTTGAATTTATATTACTTCTTATATCACTGTAACAAACACAATGACTACAAGACCTCATTTGAAAATACAAAATGTTAAAATAAGTCAGGTTTAAGATTAGAGGTTTATACTTATCTTACATTTAATTTGAAATGCTGTAATAGTACTATGTAAATTTTTATAATAATCTTAATCCATTGCAGAATGGTATCATTACCCCTTCGATTAAGGTGTAAAGCTGGGCTCTCTCTACCTGTGATTTTATTTTTAATTGGCTATAGAAGGTATAATCTATATATGATATTATTCAGTGTCTTTTTCCTTTTCCATTTTTCTTTTCTTTTAATGATAGGAAATGTGAGGTACATTCTGTAACAATTTATTGTTTGGCAGAACCAATAAAATGTTATGGAATTAAATTGTATCCATAAAAATCAAATAGCTTCCTATGATAGAGGAATATCTATCAATAATTCAATCTGTCTGTCTTTTTGTGTGTATTTATATATGCATGTCTAACTATGGCCTTGGAAAGACTATAATGTCATTTCCTTCCTTCTTCCTTCCTTTTTTCCTTCCTTCATTCTTTCCTTCCTTCCTTCCTTCCTTCCTTCATTTTTTCCTTACTTCTGTTTTACCTTCCTTCCTCCCTCCCTCCCTCCCTCCCTCCCTCCCTCCCTTCTTTCTTTCTTTCTTTCTTTCTTTCTTTCCTCCTTTAATTTCTTTGACATTTCAAGTCAGGGTTTCTCTGTGTAGCCTTGGCTGTCCTGGAACTCACTCTGTGGACAAGATAGCCCTGGAACTCAGAGATCTGCTTGTGTCTACTTCCCATGTGCTTGGATTAAAGGCATGTGCCACCACTGCCTGTCAATATGTACTTTTTAATACTTTTATAAATACCATGAGAAAAAAACTCTTAGAAATACATGTCATCTAGACTAAGGCAGTAAACTCCCAGGAAAATCTGCATGGCAACTGGGAGGGACGGTGCAGTTCTAAGATGGTCCACAATAATTGATACTCACGTGGAGACTTCTGTCCTCCAAGATCAGCAGGGCCTGTGAATATGATGGGGTTATTGTTACCTTGATTATGTTGCTTTATATAGCAATGATTAATGGGCATAATTAAGAACTCTAACCTGCTCACTTTAATAGAAACATACATTTTCTCAGGTGGTGCAAACCTTTATCACTTAAGGCACTTAAAAATATATCTAGGCTTTCCTAGAGTCAAGAGAAGCCTTGAAGTAACAAGATCTTATGAGCTCGATATGTACAAGAAAATTAACTCTGCCAACCTGGAAGTTGGCAGCCAGCAAATAAGCTCCTTCCCAACCCTGGTTTACATCTGACCACAATCTTTGAGACCCAGAGGAGAGATTCCATTAAGATAGGCTCTGACTCCAGAGTTAAAGAAAGTGTGATACAATAAATGGGATGTTCAAAGCCATTATATTTGTGGTAATTTGTTATATAGTTACAGGGATATTGATGCATGAATAGAAATGGAGTGGTTATTGGTAACCCTAATAACTTCAAAAAAATTGATCTGTATACGGGTCAAAATCCTATTTACTCTTATAATAAGGGTGAATTGTTATAATTTTAGTAAATTTTCTTTGAAAATATTTATAAGCCTAATTGCATTTTCTCAGACTAAGAATAGGCAAGTCAACCATGCTGTCCAATTAGAGCATTTCCTACACAGAGTAAGGGAGAATGGGACATGAACTTCAGCACGTGTGAATCTGTGTCATAAACAGCTGGACTCCATGGCCCACTGTCACATAGCTACACTTTAGATGTGTGTACTAATTCTATCACTACCACCTGTTTCCTATAGTACTTCAATTTATAGTGGAAACAAATACATTTCTGACCCTTTGCTCAATACTGAAGCCTACTCATTTGTAGCTTTGCTTTTCTCTTTGAAACCTCTCAACTATTCCTAATCTTCCAAACTAATGAGCTAAGTGTCTTTCTTTCTGAATTAGGATGCTTTTTATTTGCCAAAGTGATCCTCACTGATATATAACAAGATAAATAGCAATGGTCTTATTAGAATTATTTTAACTAATTAGACAATTAATTAGAGAACTGAAGTGAGAGTTTCTGGTTTTGTTAGCAACTCAGTTGTGTCATGTGATGTTTTTTTCTGAAAACTCTCTTAAGAGGATGTTTTGCTGAAGCAGACATGAGAGGATATTATATGGAAGCAGACATGTGGTGCTTACCTTGAAGCTGCCTGGTGAAAGGGCATGTGATGTTTTGCTTGAGCAGATGCTTGACAGGACGTGTGAAGTTTGGAAAGTGTATACGTATAACCCAAAAGAGAGTAAGTGATGCTCATGCATTGGTTTGCCTTGCAACAGTTTACTGGGTTTTGTTGGGCTTTGCTGATGCTGGTCTTCACTGATGACATTCTTTCATGGTTCACTTTGCAATGCTTTTCTGGACTTCATTGATGACACTCTTGAATTGGTTCACCTTGCATTCTTTGCTGATCTTCGTCCATTGTGACTTTGAAAAGAGAAATACTCCAAAGAACTTCTGGTGGTATTCTGGCTGCTTCTTGCCACATCTACATGAAACTCTCATCTTGACAATTGGTGGAGCTTTGTAGTTTCTTCTGGATAGAGCTGCTGCTGCTGATTTGTGTCTAGTGTTTTGTTAGTGTACTGGACTGTTGACAATGAAGATTGGAATCACCCCAAAGAACTATTTCTAATCAGGTCCACAACCACTGTTTCCTACTAATCTTTCTTTCCCCTTATCTCTGGTGGGTGGTGGACAGGCTGAAGCATTAAAAAAAAAACATATTGAAGTAGATTTTGAAAAATCTAAGCCTACAGAGAATAACTGTAATGGTTTCATGACACTTGTCCTGAGTAAAAGTCTGCAACTGAGAAATTTTTAACACGGGAAGATTTAACCTGTGTTGATAGTTTGCTTGCCTTCAGTTCAGATCTGTGGAGCTTCAAACTGTGTTATTTATACTTTGCATATCTGAAGGAGTGCTTTGAAAAGAAAATGGTAGTTTGTTACATTGTAGGATGTTTATATCAAATTTACAGTCCTCAGCCTGGAGTTCCCACTTCGTACTTGGCCTTCTTTTGGGTAGTTAAAGTAAGTCAAAGTAACTTACTCATGACTTAAGTACACAGTCTTATTCCTATAGCCAATGAGCATGATTAGTGCTCAGTGCATACGAACTCTGTAGACCTTTCATACCTCTCTATCCTCTGGGCTGTACAGATACCTATGCCTCATACTATGATATAGAAAGTACTTAAAGCAAAGATACTTTATTGTTTGATAAATAAGGAAGCATATATCTTCTGAAATCTATTATACCACAACTTCTGGGCACCCAATTTCTTTCCTACTCTTTCCTATGTGCATGTCTGCCACGTGGATTTTATGCAACAAATTCGAACAGTTTACCATCAAATAAAATGTGTACATGAGCAGATACTCAGTACACACCAATAAATGTGCCTTAGCCTAATTTTCTACCTTTGTAGGCTGTAAGAGGCCAATGTGTGTTAACAGTCTTACAGCCCTTTGTACATTTATAGGCCATGATGACAAGAGATGGCTCACGTCAAAAGATACATGAAATAGGAGCCTTTGAAAGAATGCCCATCTCATGCTCTGAAATGAAATTGACTGTCTGATAGGGATAAGCATAACCACAGCTATTTCTTTTAAGCTCTGTCTCACTCCACAAAAGGCTATTCTTCAGTCCTGTGGTTCATTTCACATCAGTATAATGAGAATCTTTGCTGTCTTAAGCTGGCTGGAATATAGCAAAGAAATATGAAGGCTAAGTATCTGTGTGCATGCTGCATCATGTCAAACAATAAATTATATGCCTTCAATTAGGATCAACAAATTTAACAGAGACAACATAGTTTTTGAGGATAAAGTATAATTTATAAGAAAATATTAAAGTTTTAACAGAAATTTCAGGAGAAAATGATAAATGAGTTTGTAATGATAGAATTTTATGTTTAAGAAATTTAAGTAATGTTAACTATCACTTTTATTCAAATAGATCCTTAAGAGAATATTATAAATAATATTTTCTGAGGTATCTGAATGATTATTGAGTGGACCACATTTTAGCATCTCTTAAATCTTGAAAAATGGATACAATATAGTTTATGCCCTGCAAAAAGCAATACCATGAAATATAACAACTGACATAATTTCAAAATATATAGAGAATTAAATTACCAACCAGTAAATAACTTCATTTTTTAATGGAGTAAAACTCACAAAAGAAAATATGTAGACAAGAAATAGACATTTGAGGAGATGCTATCCATCACATCATAAGGAAAAGGAAAAGAAAAGAAATCCTTTCACACATGTGAGAATGGCTGCTAACCAAACTACTGCCAACACTACATGCAGACAAGGATGTGGCACCATGAGAACTGAGATTGTTTACCACTGGAAGCTCCTAAAGGTCAAGGCACTTTAGGGGACAGTTTGTTGGTGCTTTGGAACACTAAACAGATCCCATTACAGGCTTCAGAAGCTAATGTATATAGGTTGTTTATCCAAAGGAGTTAGGAATACACCCACTTGCAAGCTATCAGGTGGGTGTTTATAGGAGTTTTCCTTATAATTTCAAAACTCTGTAAGCAACCATGACTATGTCTTTTAGGGAGTGAAGGAATGTATTACGTCTGGTGATCCAGCCACACCCTGGAAGACCATACAGCAGGACCAGAAGGAATGGAAGCATCAAGCTCTAAGCAGATGTGGAGAAGACATAAATGCTCATTGACAAGTGAAAGGAGTCAATTCAAAGACCATATGTCTTAGTAAAACTACATGACGCTCTGAAAATTCCCAAACAGTAGAGACTGTAAAAAGGCCAGTGACTGGAAAGGGTGGATGGGAAGAATATGAGTGCACATAGCAGAGAGGACTTTTAGGGAAATGAAAGTACTCTGTATGAGACAGTAATTCCATATACATCGGCCATGGAACATGCTATATAAATGTAAACTACAAACTTTGGGTGCCTGTGGTGTGTGACAGACTGCTGCTTCACCAAATGTGATTCTGGGGTCAAGTTGATAAGAGAGGAGGGTACATGTGGGGAGAAGGCAGGTAGGATATGGGAAACTTCTGCAACTTCCTCTTAAAACGTATCTGTAACCTAAAACATCTCTGGAAAAAAAACCAAAAGTATCGTGTGCCACAATTCGCATCTCACTGTTTCACATAAAAATGTCAAATGTCAGTTAAGAATCTTATTAATGGAGTTGGAAGTTGGCTCCTTGTTTAAGGGCACGGTTAGCTCTTCTAGAGGGATGGGGTTTCATTCTCAGAATTCATGGTGGCTTAGAACTTCCTTCAACACTTGTTCCACAGAATCCAGTGTCCTCTTCTGTCCCCCAAGAACACATACATGCAGGTAAAACATCTTTATATTTAAAATAAATTGAACTTTTAAAAAGGCTACTGGTTTGTTTTTTAACCATAATAACAATAAACAAGTTAGAAAAAACATGGCTACCATTAGTGGTTGCTTTTTAGAGTGTAAGCAGAGTTTGCTAGATTCTAGCCAGGTGTGTACTTATATGCTTTAAAGTAGTTCTGATGGAGCAACAGAAAAAGAGTTAAAAAAACAAAGCAGAACATGCTTATCCTAAATTTCCCAATGAGTGCTGATCATGATGATACCTATACAGGGGGAGCTATTTATTTTGTTTCATGGTGTTGGGAATGAATGAACTCAGAGGTCGGTGCATTCAAAATAGGAGCTCTGCAATGAAGCTACATCCTCACCAAAACTATGTGTGACTTTGCTCGCTCTCTCTCTCTCTCTCTCTCTCTCTCTCTCTTATCTGTTTTCTTGTTTTTGTTTTTTTGTTTGTTTTTGCTTTCTCAGTGGCACTAGGACATTCAAAGGTTTTTGCTATGGAAGTACCTGGATGATCTAACTTCATGATTCGAATAGCTACTCTGTACTTTTTAAAGCTGAACTAAATTTAGTAGCAATTCAATTAAACTTATTCATGTTTTTAAAGATATTTGTATAAAAGAAGTTGAGCACAGGTTTTAAAAGCCAGGTAATTCAAAAACATATAGTGCGTATTATATGGTTATATGTGAATAGAAATGCACTTCTATGAAACAGTTATTCTTGAGGTGCTTATGGGTGCAACACATGCCCAGAAATGTATTGATAATCCAGAAGGTGGCAAAACTCTGAGGCCTCCTTTAACTGTTTTCTTAAAATAACAGCATGGATGCAAAATATATTTACTGTGTTGTAACAGTTAATGATAATAAATAATTTTGCTCTGTGCGTATGTATGTATTTAGTATGATTTATGTCTAATATTGTAGAGGAATTTTAATCCAGCAACATGGCTGCTCTGACACAGGATCACATCCACAGATAGGATCTGACTAGAATGCAAATATGCTACACACATTAATAATTCGGGCTGGAATACAAATATTCCTTTAGCATGAACCTTTCATCCCAAATAGTGATGTCTAATTGAAGGGCAAATTGTTGAATCAGAGAAAGATTTGAAAGAATCAGTCAGAGATAGGAGACCAAAAAGAGAGGTTACTTAGAGAGCAGTAAGGAGAAAGAAGTCAAGTCAGTGTTGTACAGCTCAATTGAGTGCAGCTGAGCTCAGCTCAGAACAGAACAGTTGAGTTTGGAATAGTTCAGCTTGTGAAGTTTAGAGGCAGTCTTTCCAATCAACACAATTCTGTCAGAAGCTGAGAGAAGCCTATTTGAATCAGTCATTTTGGAGAGAAATTTGAGTCAGAACAGCTGAGTTGAACCAACCACCAGAGTTCAGAAAGAGCTAAAAAGAGCTCCCAGAGACTAAACCACCAACCAAAGAGTACACATGGAGGGACACATGGCTCCAGCTGCACATGTAACAGAGGATGGCCTTATCTATCATCAGTGGAAGGAGAGGCCCTTGGTCCTGTGAAGGCTCGATGTTCCAGTGTAGGGGAATGCCAGGGTAGTAACGCAGGAGTTTGTAGATTAGTAGGGGAGCACGCTCATAAAAGCAAGGGGAGGGGGATAAAATAGAGGATTTGTGGAGGAGAAACCAGGAAAAGGGATAACATTTGAAATGTAAATAGAGAAAATATCCAAGAAAAAAACAAAATTTAAAAATATGAAAATATTAGGTAAGCAAAATAGTTTAGCACTGAATAGCTAGCTATTGCTTTTATTGTATCTTATGTGATTTATGGATGGAGTCTATTATGGGGAAGGCATGACAGGAAAGAAGAACATGAGAAAGAAGCTGAAGGATGTGTCAAGCAAAACAGAATAAACAGAAAGAAGAGGAAAAGGATTAAGTCTATAGACACTTAAATCCCATCTCAATAAGAAATTGCATCTAAGCAAACATGTTTTTCTTACCATTTTATTTTTCTAACTTGCATATTAGAACTATAATGATTAAATATTAAAACCAAAAATGTCTCAAGTAACAATCAGGTTTGTTTGGCTGGTTCTTTCAGACCACATTCCATTATTTTGGAAGCTTACAATTGAAACTCAAGTTCAAAACAAAAAGCAAAAACAATGGAAGGAAAAAAAAGTGAGTTTATTCAGCAGTAAGTCTCAGAGGCTGAAATATTCTAGGTCTAGGTTAGCAGATGAAGACTGGAATCTAAAGACCACAAGGTCCAGGTTTGCAAAAGATTAGATTTTATTGAGCCTAGAAATTTCCAGGCCTCATCTAGGGATAGTTAACAATGTACTCACACAGCTTTCCTTTAAGGAAATAAATAACATTTATATTTACATAATATAAATACATTTTATTATAATAATATTAACAAAAACTATTGTAAAGCAAATGGTCCAAGAACTCCCTAAGGCATTTGTATCTCCTTTTGGGGCAGAAGTAAGACAAGAAACAAATTACAAACATTAGTTGCAAAATATAGTCCACTGTCCTAGTATCCTTTGGCAATGGGATTTTATTGTTTAAATACATCATATATACTGGATTACCTAAACACATTTTATTTTATTATATGTGTATACACTGTTTTGTAGAGTCAAAATGTTGTCTCCTCATATTATCCAATGATTATACCTTTTGGAAGTTCATTGTTTGTTCACAATTCACATCTACACTTTACAAACTGAGGTTATATAATATTTACAAAGATTGAAGTTGATAGAAAATAAACAAGTACTATCATAATTTAATGTTATAGTTACAGTCAACAAAGGTAGAAAAGAATACCTCATGTCGTCAAGCTGACCCTCATCAGAGGAATGACGTTAATCTCATTCCTTATTATTCAGAGTTCCAAGCTCTAGATTACCAATGCGATCAGAATACCTCTTCAAGTAGAGGAAGAGGATCTATTGAGAAATATACAAATGAAGTCTGCCTTCATCTTTGGTATAAATCCAGTCTCTTAGCTTACCAATGTTGGCAATCTCCTGTCCTGTCCCGACTGAGGTAGGAAAGATAAAAAGAGGGCACAGACACATTGCTGCAGATTATCTCGTAATAGGTGCTCAGGGAGGTGAGCTGGCTCATCCCTATTTAGTGCACAGAAGAGACTATCATTTGAGGATTGGTCCAGCAATCATAACATCAATATCACTTTGCATTTGGATCACCTGTAAAAAGTGACTTAACTTCAGAAACATCCTTAGTGAATAAGACACAGGAAATTGAGCTTCCTTCTGAAAATAGCTCCAAAATTTATCTATGGTCACTTTTCTGAGTTCCATTTCTGGACTGAAATTAGATTTCTTAATTTTCTTCCTTGAAAGGGAGAAAATCATGTGTCAAGTTTTATGATGTCATTAACAGCCCCTTTGAGTGCTGACAGGGCAGCAGCTTGAATTGTAGTGTCTGCAACAATGAGAACTGACCCTTAGACATTACATATTCCTGTGCAGAGTGTTATCTGCAATTGCAGAGGGTGAAGGAAGAATTGAGAAAAATAAGGAACTTGATAAATCAGCCTGAAGAGCACATCTGCTAATTGAATCAAAGAAGCCTCGAATTTTCTGGACAACGTAGAATTCCAATTTCTCACTTCATTTAATGGAGGCACCTCTGAGAAGTAGCCTGAAATATTAATTTTTAATATCACAGTGCTTCTTAAAACCCACTGTAAATAACACCAAGGGTCTGAGAACTCCTTGTTAATTTTCAAGTTGATATTGATTCAGTCAGTACCAATCCAGAGCTAGTAGTAAGCAGCCTTTACTTAAACTTCCTTAATTCTGAAAACCACTCATGACCACCCATAGGATGGTAAGTGCTAAAAGTCTTCTGTAAAGAAAAGGAAGCCACACATAAAATGAACTTTAGAAGAATCAGTGTTCAGCAGGAGTTTGGTAACAAAAAATAACAGACTGAAAAATTGGTCTTTAGAAACTTCAGGGCAATACAAACCTTCATGCAACTTTAACCTCTGGTGATCTTGCAGGCTCCAGTGTGGCCTCTTCCACATGTGGAAACCTGTGAAACTAAGAAGATTTCAGATTTCAGATAATTCTGAGTTTTTTATTTTTAGTTACTCAATCTTATATTAATTTTCTCACAAACTATATAGCTATGTGTTGCAATACATACCTGTCAGAACAGAATAAATTTATCCCCAGGAATCGGAAGAAAGAGCCTCTCTTTTTTTCAATTTTTTTAATTTAATTTTTCTCAAATCATAATTCATTCACACAGGGGTTAAAAACACAGAAAGGCAGGATGCGGGGAAGGTAATGACACTGGAGTGTAGGTGATCAGGAGGAATACAGATATCATCAGAACCGGGTATCGGCTGGGTGAAGGTTCAGGGGACAAGTCACTATGACTCTGCCTATGACTTGCTTGTCCTTATCTAAGTTGGTATTGTCTGCCAAGGCTACCTATTTACAAGGTCTATGACTACTCAGGCCTGTAAATTTCCACAAAAGCTGCCTGTTTACATTAGCTTATAGCCATCTGTTTCGATGTTTTTTCCACTGAGACCCAAGACTTGGTGTTAGTATACATGCATGACAGGTCTATTGCTAATTTTAGGCCTATGGCTGATTTTAGGCCTTCAGTGTGTAAGCAGGGCTGCCTCTGACATCTCCTCCCTTCTCTAAGTATAGAAGGGCTGTGGCTATTCTAAACTTGTGAAGGAGGGGATAGAGGCCTGACCTCCAGTATTTGAAGGGGACCTTATAATGGCTCCAGTCTCCCTGTTGTTGTCCAGTGAGGCATGAGGGCCATACCTGTCCCGATGTCTTTTTCCTGGAGAGGGGATACTTTAGACATCAACCCCTATGCAGTAAGGTTTGTCCCTCAGGGAACCCAGATAGATATTTTTATCTTTTATTGATATTCCCTTGCAGTGCTTAGCCTCACAGCCTAAGCAAGAATTCAGATTGCCTGACAGAGGGGGTTCTGGGTGGCCCCTCTCTGCTTGGTCTAGGGGCAGAAGTCCCCCCTTTAAGGTTGGGTGGAGATGGGTTTTGGAGACACCCTGTATAAAGTAACAACCTCATCTTGAGTCTCGTGGTCCTCCATAGCTAACTTATGATAATGTATCTGAGTAGGTTTTGCTACCAAATTATTTATCTGTTGTATCACAGAGTTAATTTGCCTATTTGAGGGCCAGGGACCAGCAGAAAAAAGCAAAAAGAACCCAAATAATGGACCCAAGATGGGAGGAAATAGGGTTGACAACCTTGGAAAGGCTGAAAACCAATTCTTGTACCAGCATTCATCTGTCTCTTTCTCTCTCTCTGATTTCTCTTAGGGCCTTCACTACCTGTTTCATGCTCTCTTTAACCCTCCTTGTCTTGTCTATGTAAAGGCAACCTTGTTTTTTAAGGGCTGTACACAGTCAATAGCTGTACATAGCCTTTTCTATTGTAATAGAGTAAATTAAGTCCAATAAGGATCTTTGCGATTTTAGGAGGTCTCTTCAGACAGCGAAACGAGGGATTTCTTCAGATTAGTGATGTCAATCTCTAGCTGTTTGATGTTCTTGTCAGTGGCCCTTCAAAGGTCTGAGTAGTGTAAGTTCGGAGGCCAGCATCTGGATTAGAACTTCTAACAGCAGACATCACTGGTGATTCATTTTTACCTGGGATGCTGCCTGAGTTAAAGGTCCTGGGAGTCCCTCTTTCTCTCGGTTTTCTGGGGTTGGGTACAGAGCTACCGCCTGTGACCTGCTCTATGCTCGGGCCCAGACCAGAAGTCATGAGCCTCTCTTATTGATGGCCAGATTCTAAGCACTTTCACAAAGCTCCCTTGCTTTTATGTATGCATACATAAGAATATTAAACTAGTACCAATGTTTTCTTTCAAAGATGTTACCTTCAACAGATCTTCTTAATGAGTTTCATCTAAGATTTCTACTGGGATTTCTGAAGTATGGCTCTTCAGTGCTTATTCCAGAGGTTTGCCTGTGACTTGTGTGGTTTAAACTCTGTTTATAAACGACCTACTGAATTCTCTTGGTGCATGTCTGGATTTCTTTTTAAAAGTCTTTTCAGCTTTCAAGCACCACAATCTTTCCTTGCAATCTAAACCCCCAGTTTAATGGAGAGGTTTTCTTATAAACAATTTAAGTATGGTTGTTCCAAATCTATGCCAGTTGCTTCAGCTTCCGCCTACGTATTCTGGCAATTAACATCTGTAGCAGTGAGGGAGGAAAAGCCACTTTGGTCAGTGTCCTTTCCTCTCTCCTCAAGGGCTTCCAGACCTCCTGCCTGGCTTCACTTTAGCTTAATGAAAAGTACAATTTAAAGAAAAATCTTTGTCATTACCTTCACTGTGTTTAAAGCTACTCTTTTAAAATACAAAGTAGACTTAGGCATAAAAGTATAGAAGTGACTGCAGATTAGGATTTTTGCATAGCAGTCCTAAGGCTTGGGTTGTTTGAATTGAATGAAGAAGAAAAGCAAACAGTATAATACCAAGGGCAGGAGCAAAGACAATCCCAACTGTCATGGTTTGTCTATGATCAGCCCAGGGAGTGGCACTATTTAGAAGGTATGGCCCTATTGAAGTAGGTGTGTCCTTGTTGGAGTAGGTTTGTCACTGTGGGCATGGGCCCTAAGACCCTCATCCTAGCTACCTGCAAGTCAGTATTCTGCTAGCAGCCTTCATATGAAGATGTAGAACTCTCAGCTCCTCCTGAACCATGTCTGCTTGGATGTTGCAATGTTCCTGCCTTGGTGATAATGGACTGAACCTCTGAACCTGTAAGCCAGCCCCAATTAAATGTTGTCTTTATGGTCCTGGTGTCTGTTCACAGCAGTAAAACCATAACCAAGACTCCATGATAAGGGAGGAAAACTCACTCCATCTTCATTATTTAAAACTATGCAGCTTTTTACTGCATGCCTGGCAGAAGATGAATGTGTTACTCATAGAACCCAGGGGAAAAGGAGAATATTTTATTTCTAATACTAGTTTGTTTGTTTGTTTGTTTGTTTGTTTAAAATTAAAGATGTGGGCTGCAGGGATGCCATGGTAAGTAGAAATGTTTGCTACCTAAGCCCTAGGACCGAAGTTTGATCCCAGTAATCATTTGTCTCCCATAAAAAGCCAGGTGTGGTGGTATGCATATGTAATCACAGCACTCCCATGGTTAGACAGGAAGTAGAGACAGGAGAATGAGCAGGGAGCTCAAGGGCCAGCTACCCTGGAGACCTCTGCACAGCAGAAGCAAGAGAGACCCTCATTCAACAAAGAGTACAAGAGGAGAATTAGCTCCCAAAGCTGAATGTACCACGACATTCTTTACATGTAGTTGGTGGCACACATGTGTTTCAACCCACATCCATACTCTATATAAGTAATCAGAAATTTATAAATAAACATTATTAAGTTTTTAGTATTTGACTTATAGGCTTGTGATCGAGCTATGCATGTATAGCAATGTTGCAGTATTGTAGCTGTTACTTATGGGGGTCAGAAGTTTAGATGCCTGCATTTCAGTGTAAAAACAATGCTTTTGTTTTTGTCTGTTCTTTTCTGTTTTTAGTAATTAGCTAGAAAATTCTGATAAGGAAACTGAACTTACTGGGCAGACCAGAAATCAGAAAAGCACTCATTTAAGGGTTCCAGAACTTGAAATGCAGACAGACATTCTTGGTGTTATATGTAGATGCATTTTGACTGTAAGAAATTCAGAATTAACCACAGATGAAAATTCATGCAAGATCCTTCTGAGAGAAATTGGACCAGATTTCCATGTTTGGCAAATAAAAAGTAGGAAACTCTTTTTTAGCATAAAAATACCCTATAAAATATTTAGAACATACTTATCTTAAAGCTATTTGCTGTGTTTGAAATTCATCTACAACTGACGCTTCTCTCTGTCTCTGAAAACCATAATATTGATATTAAAAGATAGATCCATGAGTAACTCTGAAATTATGAACACTATTATAGAACAGCTAAACTTGAAGTTTGTTCTCAGACAGTAAAGGATGGATGTATTAGTCAGCCTTAAGTACATCAAGGTATCAATTTTAAAAGCAGGAAACAATATTTAGAAATACGTTTTTGTTGTTTCCTTACTGGTCAGTCAATTTTCTGCCTTGAACCTGAGGGCAGGGAGAACATCATGAGAAAGACCATGGCAGTGGTGTTGCTCATCTCACTAGGTGGGGACAGAAAAGGTTCAGAAAGGGAATGGATGACCCTTTCAAGGACATGCTACCAATAACCTAGCTTCCTGCCTATAGGCCCCATCACTTACTACCTAGGAGAGGCACACAGGACATGGCTTTTGTGAGATGCTGAGGAATAGAGAAGTATTTGAGGATAAGGATATGAAGATTTAATTTGCTCAGTGAACAGCCAAAGGAGTGAAGACAATAGACTAAATGAATTTATAAGAAAAATAGAAAAACACAATTTTATAAAGAGACTCCAGGTCCCAGGATACTTTTTCTATTGTTTTAAAATGAACTTGGTTGATGAAAAGTAGAGAATCATCACATGGTTCTTCTCCATGGGTGTTTTATGTGTAATATGGGTGCATAGGTGTGTGTGTACTTGTCCATGCAAGGAAACCATAGGATGCTGGGTGCCCTGGTCTAACATTATCCCTCATATAACCTTATGGTAGGGCCTCTCACTGAGTCTGAAGCCAGGATACCATGGCAGCCAGTTATTGGCATTTAAGCGCAGTTTAAAGATAACAGAAAACCTTCAGAGGACCCTTTGGTACTTGTTCTACACTCCTCGGCCATAACACTTGCTCAGCTTCCCCATTATAAACATGCCCTACCAAAATTTCACTCTTTGTTATTCTGACCATCATTCACAAAATTACAGTTTTCTTTCTGCTTTGGCCCAAACACTGCCAACCTGAAGTGAAGAAACCATTCTATCATAACTGTAATAACATGGCTCACCTTACCCCAAAAGGAAGAAGCTACGCTTATAGTCTCCAAAATCCATTTACTATGAAAACACGTTATGACATGGACCGCAGGAGTCCTGCCTAGTGGTCCCTTTAGTAAGACTCTCCCAAATCTCAGTAATTCCCTCCCTGCTCCTACCAGAGGTCTCTCTTTACAAGAAGCTACTGCCTGATACTCAATAAATATAGTCAGAACACATCAGGTTGAACAAAACTTTCTAGTAGCTTGCTGCCATCAACTTTAGAATAGAACTGGAAGTGCCATTAAACCTAAGGATTCAGACTTGTCTTCTCTCTCTCTCCCCTGACAACCCATCCCATGCCCCCAGCAAGACAGGGCCTTTGTTTGTTTGTTTGTTTGGTTGGTTGGTTTGGTTTGGTTTGTCTCTCTGAAATTGGCTCTTTCCTTAAGACTTTTCTTTCACTCATTTCTGACTTTATTCAAGTTGTATCTCTGCTGAGGGGATCCTTCCCAAGCTGTGAATCTAATGGTTGCCCCACACCAAATACGCTTTAATTTCATCTTCCTATCTCCCTTTTTTCTTGCAATACTCTAAGGTAAGAAAAACTGGTTACTTATATATTGCATACCATTGCAGTATAAGATAATATGTCCTTAACAACAAAGTTTATCTCTCTTATTTTCTGCTCCAACTCTACTACCCAGCACTAAAGAAGTTCTCAGTGCTTGCTTATTGAATTAATACATGGACTGAAAATCTCTGGGCATATGAGACTGTCGTATGTCTCTTAAGACTATGGACAGACCAGAAGACAATGAGTTGTAAAAGAATACTTGCAAGGAGGGAGACATAACAGATGTTAGGGCTTGTCTCTTTTTAGCCAAGCTTCAGGGTTAGTGAGACATTCTGTCTCAAGGAATAAAGGGACGAGTGATTGAATAAGATACAGCACATCTTTCTCTGGCTTTTCATGAGTGCAGGAGCGTGGGCACACACACACACACATACACACACACACGTCTGCATATATATATATATATATATATATATATATATATATATGCACATACCATACACTCATACATTTACATACATGCAAAAGGATGGGAGAATAAATAGGATATTCAAAACTATACTTTCCCTATATCTTAACCTCTGCTTTTTGTGGTGAGCAAGGCATGACTGTGCTATACTTATTTTTAATATTAAAATTAAGTTAGTTAAACTTTATTAAAAGTAAGATAAACAATGGAAAAAAGAAAATTTCACAAGGTTTTCAAGTTAAAAAAATCCAAACAAAATTAAGAAAAATTTTCTAAGCAGAAAATTAAATTGTAAATCATATAACAAAGTTAATTCAATTGGGTGAAAATTAAACTCCATTTTTTATCAATTCATTTATGGAAGAACATCATAAATTGAGAATTTGGATTAAACGTTCAGAAGAACTCTTTACACGGGGTTATACTCCAGGGGTTGAAAGTGTGGCTATTCATGAAGGTCCAGCTGCTCCTTGACCTGTAACTGGCCTATATTTTGCTGAGCCAAGTAAGAAATTATAGGCAACAGGAGGCAAAAATCATCATTCTGCAATTATTACTACTAAACTAAAAAAAAGGAAAACCTTTCATTGTAAGCCATAATAATTTTTCTTTCAATTTAATTAACAAATTCAGTAAAGAACCTGATTTTTTTTAAGCATGTGACCAAGGTACAGTCTGAAGGACAGAAACCTAAGATCAAACCATCTGAGTGTTTCCTGTCCTGAGTCATTATCAAGGAACCTGTTAGACATCCAAGCATGCTAGAAACCCAAGGAAAACAGCTTGTTCCTCCAATAGACTGGGCGCAAATGACAGAAAAAGTATCATGAGAGTATGTCTAACATATAGCTTCCTCCTTAAATATATTTGGAGGAATGAATAAAAACGGTGAGAAAGAATTAGTTCATTATCTCTCTTTGAAATTATCTCAAAAGAAATTTACTAAAGAATTTGGAAGCTTATATGTTTTGTTTTTTACAGATTGGAATCTTTATTTTATTCTATGTTACTATTTTCTGTATATGACTGTATTTTGTGTCTGTGTGCATGTACATGGAACTGTGCGTGTATGCATGCCTATGTGTGTGTGAAGGTCAAAGATCAATATTAGTTTTCTTCTTCAAATTCTGTGTTATTTTGGAAAAGCAGTCTTTCATTAAAACCAGAGCTCATTGATTTAGCTAGACTGTCTGGACCATGAGCTTCAGAGATCTGCTGGCCTCAATCCCCTTCTACTGTCTTGATGCTATGCTTCCCAAAGCATTGGGCCTCTTCTGGCTTCTACATGGGATCTAGGGATATATACCCTATGATTGTGAAATAGGTACTCTACCAACTAACAGAACCCTCTCCTCAGCTTAAAAAAGCCATCTCTCAGTTCTCCATCATTTTCCCTAATACTGATGTCTGTCTCCTTCCAACTGAGTCTCCAATGGCTGTTACACTGTGTACAAATGAGTTTCATCTTTGTTCCTTTCTTCCTCCATCCTTTTGGATTTCTACTCTTCTTCCTCCTTGCCCTTATGTTCTGGTTTCTCCTTGGCTGGGTGTTCACCTGCTGCACTGCAAATCCCCAATGAGAGCTCATAAATATTTATGGTTTGAATAGTCCAGCCATGCTGAGGACTCAAATAACATTTCCAGTTACCAAACCTCAGAGACATTCCAGTTTCCAAATGGTTGCTCACTGTCAAAGCTGATGCCCAACAGTTGGATGGACCTGTAGTGACTCCACAATTCCACCTTACCTCCTACACAATGACATTTTGAATGTAAATCAGGTTTCTCCAGTTGCTTCTATTATAAAGTCTGACTGAAGTCACTGTGGCTTGCCATCTTCATGGGGTGTCCAAAGCCAACTCAAAACTGCTATTTCCTCTGAAAATCCTTACTTCACTGAATCTCTATGTCCAGCTGCACTCTGGAGATGAATTCTTCACTTTTCAGTGGGAAAACTAAGAATGAAACCAAACATCAAAGGCTGGGAATTGCTTTTCTGTCTAACTAGTGACCCCAGAAAGGAAGTCTCCCTAGTTTTCAATTTTTACCAGTACAAGATTTGAGAGTTCACTCTGTGCCTATACTAAATTTTGTTTTCTTATCCCTTTTTAAAATACAAATGTCAAATACAAATAAAAAAATTGGTTCTTTTGCCTTAAGTCTTAATATTGTTTATGTTTACTATTTTCCAAGCTTAGCAATCCTAGGTTTTAGGCATATCTTTTGCAGCACTGCGATATTCACACACACACACAAAAAGGGCTACATTGCAGTGTCCTGGTCCATGGGGATTCGATGGGACCCTAGGGAAAGGGGGCGAAAGAATGAAGGGACAAGAGACCCAAAGAATGAGAGCAAGTTTAGGGTTCTGATCAAGCTCTCAAACTTTAATTTCAGGTGGCAGTTTATAAAGACACAGCAAAAAGGGAAATTTAGCCAAGGGTCATTGCTTAGAGCTATCCCACTATTGAATCCTCTTTGTCTAAGACCGTCCCACTGTCGTAACAGACTCCCAGGAAATACTAGCCATTCTTTTGAGTTCCTGGACTCTGAGACAGTGAACATCCAGTAAATGTTCTTTCTTAACCTTTTACTGACCAGGCTTTCCAGAACAGCAGGTAATTTCATGGTTTGGCTCCCAGCATTGCAGAGCTGGTTAGGTTTTTGTTAAATTGATACAATTGAAAGTCATCTTGGAGACAGAACTTCAACTGAGAAAATGCCTCCACCAGATTGGACTTTGGGCAAGTCTGTGGAGGAGTTTTTTTAAATTAGCAGTTGATGTGGGAGGGCCTAGTCTACTGTGGGCAACATTGTCCCTAGGCAAGTAGGCCTGAGAGGTTATAAGAAAAGTAGATAAATGTAGGCCTGGAGGACAAGCTAGCAAGCAGCACCCCCTCCATGGTCTCTGCTTTAGTTCCTGAACTGACTTTCTTTCATGTAAGAATACAGAATAGGAGATGAAATAAATCCTTTCCTCAATCAGGTTGTATTTGCCCATGATGTTTATCACAGTGATGGTAAGCAAACTAGGATAAGTACTAGAAGACTTTTACTGGTGAGAATTCATAATGAACTAAATTAAGAAAAGAAGGGAAAACAAAGAGGATGCATGGGGCTGCAACCCTATACAAAGAACTCTAGGTAACATAAAAAGCTGGAATGGGGCATGTCACCTTCAGCGGGAAACAGCACTCCAACTGATTGTCCAGTGCCAAACAGTGAGACCTTAAAATATACACCCAACTAACATTACATGGATTCATCATGTTAGACTTAGGAATATGTATGTATGTAAGTAACATATATGTATGCAATAACAATTTTTAAAAGAAGCCATTAATTTCTGGGAAAGGAGAAAGGGATATATGGGAGGATTTGGAAGGAGAATAGAGAAGTAAGCGATGTTGGAATTAAATTAAAATTTCAAAAATAAGCAAACAAAAAATAAAAAGAACTCTCAGTGTTTAATGTTAATAAATACGAAACAAAAATTTAACTTCATAATAATTTAGTCATAGTAGATGCTCCAAAATTGAGCTGTCATGACATGAGTTCGCAGATCAATTTCAGTCCGCTGACTTACAAACATGAAGCTTTTTTTTTCTTCAGAAATTATCTGCATCTAGGTCATATTGGAGCTTAACTCTGGGTAAATGACAATTGGTTGGCTGTCTCTGACTCTGTTGCTTGCCTCAGGCACCCTTTCCTTCTACTGGGCTGCCTTGTCTAGCCTCTATAGGAGACAATAGGCCTAGTCTTACTGCAACCTGATATGCCAAGTCTGGTTAATTTCCATGGGTGGCCTCTCCTTCTCTGAAGAAAAATGGAGAAGGGAGATAGGGAGTAGTAGGAGGAGAGAAGTGAGGGAAAACTGTGGTCAGGATGTAAAATTAGTTAATTTAAAACATATTGGGCACAGCTAGTCATGGTGGCACACACCTTTAATCTCAGCACTTGGGAACAGAGACAGGCAGATCTATGTAGGAGAGCCAGAGCTATGGTATCAAACCCTGTCTCAAAAGAAAAAGAGGGGGTGCTCAGTCCTGGAGTTTTTCATCCTCTTCTAGTAATCCATTGTCAATAGGGTTTACTAGACTCATCTGGTTTAGTTTCAACTTTACTTGACACTCTAATGCTCTTTCTTGTCTCTAGTTAAGTTCTCATGATTGCGGGATGGGGTGGTTTGATGTGACCTCTTCCCATTCCCTTTTCATGGAGCTACTTTCTCATATACTGGTGGGGAACCCCAGAATCGAGCCTCTCTGTCAGTGCCTGCAGGCCCTAACACCCACCTAACACCATACTCAGATATCCAACTCTTCCTAGACAGGATCAACATGGAGACATGGTCACTCACTCTGGACAGCTGCCTACAATTTGCAGTTTCTTAAGACTACCTCTGCATTCCCAGCAACCAACAGAGCCAGTGGCTGGAGCTATGATTCATCATGATTATCAAATGATAAGATTTAGAATTATCTTGGAAACAAACCATTGGGCATGACCATGTTGGGTTTTCTAGATTAGGATGAGGAGGGAAGGGAGGATCTACCTAAAATATGAGGAGTAAACCGTTCCAAGGACTGAACTTCTGTTCTAAATAAAAAGGAGAAAGAGTTGAGAACCCACCTTCATCATAGAATTTCTGGTAGTGATCATAATGTGACCAACTTACCACACTCTTTGGCTGCCATGCCTCCTCCCTCATGCAACTGTGTTCTTGAACTGTCCACCAAAATAAACACTTCCTTTCTTAACCTGCTTTTGTCACATATTAACAGCAATTACAACTGTAGCTGATGCAGCAAGCAATGTATGAACCTCCATGTCCAGTCCCTGACACCCCTTGAAAAGGAGCCCCAAGGGTTAGGTGTTCACAAACAACCCTCTCTTGGCCACAGTCTTTACCAAAACACACACTTCCATTACATCTTTCTGACCAATTCTATGGCCAGTGTGTGTGTGTCTCAGATCCATATCTTAAACTGTTTAGGAAGGGGAACTCTTGGTGGTGGAACATGGCAGCATTTGCCGGAGTCTCCTATACTGGGCCTTTCCCGACATTCTCTCCCACATTTTATTTCTGTGTTCTTCTATTAGATGACATGCCAATGAGCAGGATTCTAGGACTACGACAGAAGCCTTAACTTTTCGGAAGCCGCCCTCCATATCTCTGCAAAGTAGTTGGCTTGGGTAAAAAACAAAGAAACTCAGTTTCCAGCAGGATTTGGATGTTTGTGTTAGCCAGCCTTACAAGAATCTAGGACATTTTTGCTTTCACCCGTGAAGGCTGAGGTTCAGAGACTGACAAAAAAGCTTTCTGTTTTTCTTTATCTATCATAACCTATAAAGTTCCCAAGACTTTATGTAAGACAATTTGTAGCCCTTGGCATCTTAGCATTTTTACAACGGCAGTGCTTTGTATGGCTGGCGGGACAATAGGTTCTGAAGCGCAGCAGGCATGCCGTTGTATAATAATGGCAAAGGACCAAACAGCCATAGCTTCTAACCCTTTGTGTTTACAGTGATGATTTCAGGCAGTTGTGGTACTCGAGTTTTCAATCTCTCTTTTAAAAGTTCACTCTTGAAGTTTGATTCCCGAGGGAGAAAACACACTTCGTATATCTTGTAGAGGGGCGGCATTAGATTTTTCCACTTCCTTCTCCTTGTTTGGTTTAGCTGCTCCACACTCAGAACCGCCTGAGATTGCCTTGGGAGCTTTAGGGAGGTTAACTATTGGGTTTCATCTCTGCTTCACAGAAAGCATCTGAAAATAATCAAGATACAGAGAGAAGGTTGGAATGGGGGCGGGGAAGCCTTCAGGGTTTGATTTAGAGGACCTTTGCCGTGAGCCACATTTCTTTGTTTACATACATTCCTGCTCTAAAGGCCAACTTCCTGTCGTAAAGCTGCATACAGAATTCGTGTATTCAGAAAACAGCATGGCTCAGTTCATCAGAACTCTGGAAGGAGACTTCGAATAATGGAATAATGAATAACTATTACTCTCAAAGGGCATGTTATAAAACCCAGCACCTCACCCTCTCCTCACCGTTCATTTGTTTTCAGAGACTTGAGTCTCTGTTGCTTTCACACACAGGAAATCAGAGCTTCTTTCTCACAGAGAAAATAACTAGTATAGACTTTGCCTGGAGACAACAAAGGGATATAGTAGAAATGCAGAAAAGAAACAGGAGCTTTCTTAATGTGATAAAACCAGGAGAAGACACTATGAATGACCAATCACAGAGCGTATGTAGACTGTAGTGACCAATCACACATAGTGTAGATCCCCCGCCCTTTAGTGCAATGACCAATCACACAGAGTGTAGATGGCCTCCCCCTCCCCTCCCCCTCCCCCGACCCCGCCTGTAGTTCACTGCCCTTCTGTCAATTATCTTTTATTGATAAGGAATTCCAGATCACTCTCTTTTGACATTATTGCTGAGTATTTTCGGTCTCACCTCATCTTCTTAATTCCTCCACAAAATATCAGAGTTGGTCTTCTGGGGTGATACGGTTTTCATCACAGACTGTAAAGATGCTGTCACGGCCTCCATTTCTAGCCCTCTGCTCCTCATGGCATTCAGTTTCAAGTCTCCAGGTCTATCTAAAGACTCAACTACCACTTAGAGGTCCCTCTTTGCAAGATCACCGGCATTGTTATTAAGTTGAAAATAAGGGGCAATTTTCAGTATCCTCTTATGCTCTTTCTGTTGTCAATAGGCCCCTTGTACCACCCTTCTTGAAAGCCCTGATTTAATGGACATTACTGAGCCTGTGGAGTTATCTTCAGGGTCACCTTTTTCTCCATCTGAGATTAAATCTTGATGCTTTGCAGTATACCATTACCAAATGCACTTTTTCTGCATGCTCTCTGTTTGCTATAGCCTTGGCTGCACAAGAAATATTGTTGAATCTCAAACCCACGTTTCCATGTTTCTTGTTCATGTTGTGCATTAAAGGAGGGACCAAGTCCTACCAATCCTCTCTATAATTCATGTAATCCACTTGACTTATGGTTTATCACTGTTGCTAATTTTAAGAACAATATGCTAAGACTCCCTATATGCAAATCTTGGCTCTGCCTTCTCTTGTCTGTACAATCAGGGGAGAGTTAGTTAAACTCCTCCATAGTTCACCTTCCACCTCAGTAAACTAAGTCTGGAAAGAGTAACTTATGTGGAATAGAGATGCCATTGGTTTTGCTACCACAGTTCTATGGACCATCTTTTAACTCTTAATAAGTGGAATCACTGACTGATATGTTTCCTCCCCCATTTTGTCTTACTTATGATTCTGCAAACCAAATAGATCATCCTAGTAAACTTTGCTAAGACATCTTTTTTGATCACAGAATCCTGAGCAGATTTCTGCTCGCCTTTATTTTTACAATATAATTGATGACTCAAGGCTCAACGATTCTTGCCAACTCCACAACCCAAATAATTGAAGACAGAAGTTCTTTGCAGGGGGTGGGGTCCGCATCAGAGCCTCCCTCAACTTTGAACCAGCAATTATAATTTCATGTATCCAACTTCTCAGCAATACAAGTATTTTGCTTCTGGGGCAAAAATATGCTACTTATCTGTAAGCTGCATTCAGGACACATAGTCAAGTTTAAAATGGGGTTTATTAATTTTCATGGAGAGGTCAGTCAAGTCATATATTAAGCAGGAAACCAAAGGCATAATGGTCATCACACAGCATCTGCTCAGCGAGTCTCATCTGCATTCTTTCTTTGTCTGACCTCCTTACATGGCGTTCCTGGTGTTTCATTTCACTCTGTCATGCTTCACTGTGCTGTGAGCAATAACCATGGGGATAAAGTAAATTGATTGTGTTCAGTAGAGATAGAGGCGACGGTGGCGGTAATTAGGTGGGGGGGGCGGGTAAATCTTTCTACAGAAGCCAAACTGAGACTTTTTCTATAGTCACGAAACTTTGAGATGATGTTTCACTTGAAAATATGTGCCTAAGGCAAGAAAAAGATACTAGAATGCAAATTAATTAAACAAATTAATTAAAGCATTTCTTAGAGGGCTGCCGAATAATTAAGACCTACATGAAAAGGTTTCTGAGAAATTCTAGAAAACATACAAGAAAGCATCATAGTTCATTAAAGGTACTTGATACTACATGTGTATGTAGAATGTATGTAAATATGCATATACAAACATATTAAATTTTAATCTGAAGTAGTGTTTTTGAAGTTCAGATTCAAAATGACGCTGTCTGTCTCTATCCCTATATTTATGATCAAGAGAAACCAAATGACTTCAAAGAAACAAAACCAATATTTAAAAATTAGACCAGTTCTCTGTGGCTTTTGAAAATAAAACATTGATTTCTTTCTTGTTAGTAAAGTTGACATAAAACGCTTAGGGAAACTGCATCATATAAAATAATATTTAACAATAATTCTAAAATTTTCAGTCTAATTAACATAGTTTGGTCTATGTTAGTATTATAAAGTACTGTAAAAAAATTACTGATCCCTTCATTAGAATTAACTGTATGCATTTAAATTAAAATGTTACTTGAAGACAATTTTCAACAAATTATCACTTCTAATGTGATAGTTAACTAAATGCCTTAATTTTCCTAGGGCTGATATGGACTGATTATATTGAAATTCTACATTACAACATTTTGTGTTGTGTACAAAACTATTTAATCTAAAGCTTCTCATATCACCAATATCTCCACAAATATCGTTTAATAGACTATTGCATGCCTGCAATCACAGATACATAGGAAAGAGTGTTTTCATCCCATTTATAAAAATACAAACTGAACATCATTGGCTTCTTTGTTTGCACACATTATTTGAGCAGGAGGGCTGTGTCTCACAACTGAGAACATGAACTGGGGCTGAGGGCAGGTAACAGAAATCCCAGGGCCCCAGAAACTTTCCATGACTGATAACTCCACATCAGCTTCTCCAAGGAGAGGTAGTGAAGATCAGCAAAACTGCTTTAAGGCTTTCTCTGAGGAATGCAGGTAAGTGGTCCCTCAGGTTAGCAGGACGCAGACAATAAAGCTTTACAGATTGCAAGCTGCACCTTAATGGTGTTTAAATGTGAGCAGGAAGTTGATGCAGCTCTCTGTGGTGAGATGAAGTTTAGAGTATTAAGCAAACATGTGTTTTATTTCTGTGCCTTGGAAACTGCAGAGCAGATGCCAACAGCATGTTAATATTTGATCATCTTTAATATTTCAGAAGTCTTAATTTTAAGCAATCAAGATGCACATGAGAAATACAATTTTCCTGAGGTTTCATTATGTTTGTATTATAACTGGCCTAGTGTTTGGTCAGACAGAAAGAAATCGTTGTATACGGAGAATGTCTTCACATAGACATGGTCCATCTTGCTATGACACAAATACAGTCATTTCTCTGCTTTGGTGTATTTTCTATTACGTGTTGCAGTGTTTTTTAAACACTTCCACATATAATTTTTGTTATTTTCGTTCTTGATATTCACATGTGGTATATGTTTTTATCATATTTACCTCCATTTTCTTGTCTCCCTCCATTTCTTGATGAACCCTCCATCCTCAGTGAGTTTAACTAGGAGTTCTTGCAGTAGCAATGGTGGGTCCTTATTTTATAGAGGATAGATAATTACAAGCAATAGCTATACAACTAAAAGAAATGATTCCTCTTCCCCCTACATATCTTTGTTTCATTTAGGGTATAAGTTCTCTGAAGTCCATGCTCATGCCTTCTTCAGTTTATTATAACATATAATATTATATGTGCATTAATTTAATGTTCTTTAAGATTATTTTGAAGGGAAGAAGAGGGTCTGGGTAGATGTTTCAATTAGTAACATGCTTGTCACCTAAACATGAAGACCTGATCTGATTCCTTGCACTCAAGTGGAAAACAAAATAAAAGCCATAATCCCAGAAGAGGGTAGGAAGTAATAGGAAGATGGCTACAGTTTGCAGGCCAACAAGTCTAGCTGAATTAGCAACCTTCAGTTTCTGTAAGAAACCCAGTCTCAAGAATAAGACAGAGTGATAAGGGGGATAGATATTCTGTTAACCTCTGGCATCACACGCTTGCAAACACGTACACATTTGTACACGCACATCCACATGAAGATGAAATATCATTAATATCATTGATTAATCTGTAAGCATTCAAGACAACCACAAAACATGCCAAGTGCATGATTGCTTTGCAGACTCAAAAAAATCAGACCTAAGATTTCTCAATAAAAATTCTCATAGTCTTAGATTGGTAGAGTAACTGGGCTGAAATGCTTTCCCAGTACTCATGAGATCTAAGGTTTTATCCGTAATCATTTTTTTTTTTTTTTTGGTTTTTCGAGACAGGGTTTCTCTGTATAGCTCTGGCTGTCCTGGAACTCACTCTGTAGACCAGACTAGCCTTGAACTCTCGAACTCAGAAATCCGCCTGCCTCTGTCTCCCAAGTGCTGGGATTAAAGGCGTGTGCCACCACTGCCCGGCTTATCCGTAATCTTTAAGGACAAGAACAGCTTATGAAATACGAGAAACCATAGGAGACAAAGCCGTATGTCGAAACATAAAATTGGACACCTAATTATAAAAAACTATTTGTATATTGAATTTAAAGCATTAGTAAGCATTAGTAGTAATTGTCCCAAATCTATTCTGATGTTCTTTGTTAAACAAATAAGGAAGAAAACAAATGAATGAAACTATAGGATGGCCAATGAGATGGCTCTTGATGTAGAGGTGTAGCCAAGCCTGAATGCCTAGGTTCCAATCCCAGAAGCCACACAAAGGTAGGAAGACAGAACAGACTCCATAACTACTGATTTCTATGTGCAACACACACACACACACACACACACACACACATTTAGGAAAAACATATGGTTATGAAATATCATTACTATATCTTGAGAACAAAATACTAAAGAACCAAAACATCTTTATCACACATTTGTGTACTTTCCCTTGTTGGAGTCCCATTGTGACAAATATAAGAGTTTGTAAAATGATTGTCTGGGGAAAGAGCTGGAATGTATCCACTGTGTACACAGAAATTCACAGAGCACAG
Source organism: Grammomys surdaster (assembly GCF_004785775.1). Taxonomy (NCBI): domain Eukaryota; kingdom Metazoa; phylum Chordata; class Mammalia; order Rodentia; family Muridae; genus Grammomys; species Grammomys surdaster. The sequence goes on from NW_021604597.1 coordinate 527,289, forward strand.
CTGGCTTTACAGCCTGCCTTTGATTGTGTTAGCTCAAGGCTTTTCCCAGTGGAGCGTAGCACCAAGGCCTGGGTGTCTGCTTCCTTTTCCACATAGCATCAAAACTCAGCTCATCAGTGCACACAGCTCCTTCTTGGGACTGCATCTTGGACATTCCAAAACTTTCCAGTTGTACAACTAATGTAAACAGTCAACCATACAGGATTCCTTGGTGTAAGCACACACTTGAGACCACTTCTTAATATAGAAGAGCCCAGATTCTCCTTTGGTTACATTGTCTCCTTTGCTTATTTTTCTTTGGACCACCCTAGATCTTATAGTAGATAGTGCTAAAATATTTACATGAGAATATAAATGAAAATCACGATTTATTTCTTTTATAAATCAATGACTGTTAGCATGACCTTTCCTGCTGTTCCTTTTTGCTTCTCTTATTTGATTGCAACCAATAATTTTTATGTAAAAGTGGAATGTTTTGCCTTTCAGGCATATAGCACCAAATGTGAGAGTGTTTCCATAAAAATAAGTTCTCTTATGGAACTCTAGTGTTTTTTTCCCTTCCTTTTCTTTTTTTCTTTTCCTTTCCTTTTCTTTTCTTTTTTTGCTCCCACTTAGGCTTCCAAGCAATACGTAGTAGTTGTTAAAGAGTTGAACTATATGAGGCTGGGGAGGAGTTCTTACTGTTCCTTGAAGGGCTAGAGTTTGGTTCCCAGCACCTAGATCAGCAAACTCACCATCATCCTTAGATCCAGCTCCAGGGCATCCGATATATTCTTCTGACCACATGAGCACCTGCATACATATGCACAAACCTATACTCAAACACTTGCATGTATGTAGTAAAAAACAAAATATTTTTTTTAAAAAAAATGCATCATGTTTATTAGTTCAGCCTGTACATGTGCTAGCCAAGAAAGCCTGATGACATGAGGCCAGAACCTGTGCTCAAGCAACTGTAATCTCAGGATGCTTATGGTAAAGCTGAGGTGGACCTGCTATAATTCCTCAGAAGTTTCTGGGTTCGCTGACCTCCAGTTCCTAGTGCAGCAGCAGAAGCAAAGGAGACCCTGCTGCAAGAATCCAGAAGGCAAGAACCAGTTCCCCAAATTTATTCTCTGAGAGACTCACACACACTAAATATAAAAATAGAGTTACTATACATGTTAAATAAATAGTGAGCCTCCTGTAGTGCAGGCTGGCCTTCACTCACCATATAGATGAAGATGACCTTGAACATACAAACCATCTGCTTCCACCTGGTAAGTGCTTTAATAACAGATATATGCACAATCATGCCAAGTGCTGAGATAACAAAAATGTATGCCATGTCCAGGTTTACTCAGTGCTGGAGATTGGCATCAGCACCTTGTGAAAGCTAGCCAAGAACTTCTAACCTCAGCCACATCCCTAGGTTCAATAAATAACCTTCATATTTAAGTTTATTTATTTTCTGAAAAATTATGTTTTTACACACAAAACAATCATTATATGTCCTATTAGATTGTCACAAAGTATAAGTACATTTTAAAAATTATATATTCGATATTGGAATATATATGTTTTCTTCTGTATGTGGAAAGGTCAATGCTTTGGGAAAGTAGGGCTTTAGATCACAATAGTTAGAAATGTTATAGAAATCATGTAGATGACAAGTTTGTTTATATAGAGCACTTTTGAGGACCAAGAAACAGATCCCTCAAGTAAAGATAGTCTTATGGAATCCAGAACTAAGATCTAAATAAAATGTATTGGATTAAAATGGCAAATATCATTTTAAGGATAGACTATATCCTGTGCCAGAAGTTATTACAGTGTTTTTGGAAATAGTCAATAAATAACATTAAACTCAGACTCCAGTGTAGGGAGCCTGTAGGGCTGTTGAAAGCCACCAGATTTCTACTTTGACAGAAAACATTAGCAAGTCATAATCAAGCAGAATATTTAGCTACAGACTCTGATGCCTTAAACTTAGACTTACTATGACTTTTAAGGATTTTTTGAGTCACATATGAAAAAGGAGAGTGAACAAAGGAAGTTTTTGAAGGAATTTTAATTTTACTTTCATTGATTTCTCTAAATTCATAAACTTAATAGTAAATATGTATACATAAATAGAAGAGAAAATCTGGTCTTTTAGTAAAAGTCATATCTTTTTCTTTCTTTTTTATGTTAAATGTGTTCATAAACATAAAATGACTTGTCTTATTTTATAATGGCAAGTGAAATAGTTTTGGCTGTCACTATTTTGTTTAAATAAAGAAAGAGAACATTTTAAAATTCCTATCTGATACAAACTAGGATATTTCTTTCTTTATTGGTCCTAGGTTCAAATAACAGGCACTCAGTTGAGATGACCTTTGCAAGGAAAACTCAGTAATTCAATTTTTTATGTACGAGGTGTTTTAGTTTCCCCTCTTCAGGCTCATGGTGCTTAGCTCTCTCTAAATTCTGCTAGAGAGACACATTCTATTTTTTTCAGTTTTCAAACTAAAACTGGGTAAAGATTCAATTGGAGAAGAAGGTTACTTTCTGTGGTAGTTTGAATATGCTTGGCCGAGGGACTGGCACTGTTTGGAGATATGGCCTTGTTGGGGGAAATGTGTTACTGTGGCCATGGGCATTAAGAGCCTCCTCCTAATTATGTGAGAGCCAGTCTTCTCCTAGAGGCCTTCAGATAAAGATGTATAACTCTCAGCTCCTCTTGTACCATGCGTGCTTAGATGCTGCCATGCTCCCACCTTGATGATAATGGATTGAACCTCTGAATCTGTAAGCCAGCCCCATTTAGATATTGTCCTTCTTATAAGAGTTGCTTTGGTCATGGTGTCTGTTGACAGCAGTAAAACCCTAACCCTCCAAAAAATGGTTTGTTTTTGTTGTTGTTGTTTTTCCTCTCCAATTCTCCTAAAAGTAAATTTGCTTTCCAAAGAGGAAAATATCTTCTTTCCTTCATATATGAGAACATTTTATTTAAAACAAGGACAAAATTAAAATGTCACGAGCACCATAGTGAAAGGCATGTTAAGGTATCAGATATAAAAAACTACAAGTATTATTCCTTCAGTCTCACTGAATGAGCCATCTCTATACATGGTTATCACATAGTTGTTGAGTGTAATATTTTTATTCGATATTTTGTTTATTTACGTTTCAAATATTTCCCCCTTTCCCAATTTCCCCTCCGCAAACCCCCTATCCCATTCCCCCTCCCCATGTTTCTATGATGGTGCTCCCCCCCAACCCCACAATACTTCCTTCCTGGGAGCTTGGCCTGCCCTTCAGCTTAGCTCCAAGATTGGTTCCAAGATCACCAACCCTAAATCTGGGAAAGCAGGGAGCTGCTGTCTTCACTCCACCAGTTCCCTTTTGGCTTTTATTGTGTTCCCCAGGTGGCTAGCTTTGCCAAGCCACCAGCTACCATCCTGCCTTTGTCCATGGATAAAACACACTTCAGACAGCTTTATTATTTTAGAACTTATCAGACAGAGAAATAATTGCTAGGTGGTGAATCTCTTGCCCTAGCCTTCTCAGCTAGCCTATATGAGCAGTCAGCTAGTGGCGGAGGCAGCTGGTTCTGGCTGCCCCACTTCCTTACATGGTTGTTGCTGTTGTGTCCTTCTTCCAAAGCCTGACCCAAAGAAAGTTCTCATTCTTTCCTCCTCTCTCTTCCTCCTGGGACCCAGAAGTCTTTGCCCTTCTCCCAGCAATTGGCTTCTGCCTTGTTTATTTACCAAATCAAGAACCAATTAGGGAACCAGATTTTAGTATCAGCTCCTCCCCCTTGAAACAGTTACACTTGTTTCAAGATAAACATATGGCATGACGTCTGAGTGAGGCTGAATTGCTGGCTCCACTACAGGCCAGCTAGGTACACCCTATTTGTCTTTTGAATCTGTTTGAGCCTCAATTTCCTAGATTATAAATGGAGACAATTAATGCCTACCTCATAGTATCAGTTCAAGTAATGCCCAAATGATGTATGTAAAGTCATTTAGAGTGTACCTGGTATGTCATTAGTGCCAGATAAATTGTAAAATGAAAAGTTGGCATTATAATATGCTCTTTGCAATTGCCTCACAGTGTAGCAATCAGCTTAAATCATATCACAGTTTTCTCAACACCAGCCACTAGTTACCAATCACCTTAAATCACCTAATAGATTCCAGGACTCAGAAGCCACACGTGTTGCTATATCATCTTACCTCAGTTTTGAGCTGCTTTCAAATTTCTGTATCTCTCTGTTCCCCACCCCCCTCAATGTTCCCTTTATTCCTATAACCCACCAAGCTTGCTTCAACATTATGGAATTTCTCCCTGGTCTCTCCTTATTTTCCAGATTCTGTTCTGGAAAATCTATGTTTGATGAGATTTTATTGAGTATATGTCCAGAAAAATTTTAAATATCCAATTGCTTTTAATATTTTTTGTGGTGTTTCAAACTGGTTAAAACTTCTTGCATTTTTTTCATGGTTTTGTTTAACTATTTGCTGTTAATCTTCATAGTAGAAGCTAACAATTTTCTCTTCTGTTCAGCATCACGTTTTAGTAATTAGTATACAGTTTGACATATAGTAAACGTTCAAATAGTTTCCATACAATAAAATAAATGGTATGCATTCCTGCCTTGGTGAGTCATTCTGCTATGGGTTCCGCAGCAAAGAGGTTGTGAATGTTCTTGTATCTGGTGATACCAGAGGAAGTTTCCAAGATTCACTGACATGGGAGGTTCTTCTTCAGTACTCTCAACCTTCCATTCTTCTAATCATCTTGACCTTTGTAACCCATGCTGTGGAGAAAAAAGGGAAGATGGTGACATGGAAGCATAATATACATTTTACATCAGAGTAGATTCTCATGTCAAGCTGTGTTGTGAGATAACAATCATCACATCTATAACTGGCATACAGTTTTGGGCAGGACATAGAAAAATCCATAGGAGTCAGTCTCTTGGACATAAATAATGATGTGCATGTGGATTCAAAGAGTTCAAAGACTTCCAGAATATAAGATGGACTTGAATATCAAGAGTACCCAAAAGCACCTAAAATCTAGCTCTGAATTTTTGGCATTAGCCCCTAGTCAAATAAGTCATGGCTGCTAGCAGCTACAGGGGAGTGTAGCACTAAGGGAGAAATTGGGTTAGAACACCTTACAATGCCCCAAAGAAAGGAAGATCTAAAATAACAAATCTTCCACAAAGATAATAGAATGATGTCAAAGATACACAGGTATCAAGGGAAAGAGGTCCCTAAGCACAAAGAATAAATGGAAGAACAAATTACAATGAAATACAATATGAATAATTACAAATTCACACTAATAGAAAGAAAGAACTGAGTGCATACGCATGAGAGCAATAAGTAAAACTGCCTTGCAGAATTCCTAATGTTTGTAGACACTCTCACCTTGCAGAGCTGAGCCAGAAATCCCCTTTAAATGTTTGGCCTCTCATAGTGACTTCCTTCTAACATTTCCAGTGTAGAAAAGGAGAGAGAATATTTGTGATGAGGAAGTAAGACAGTGATGATGCAGATGACCACAAACCAGGAGGCATTAAAATGCAGCTCTCAATATCATCTAATAAATAAGAGGCTGTACGTTTGTGGATTTGTCACTTCCAAGATGTCTCAGATAAAAAGAGCCCATAGAGATGAGGTTACTAAAAATATGCTGGTACCTTAATTATCTTGAAGCAGATTACCCTACAAGCAAACTAAGTAAATCTGAAGTATGAACATTAATAGTGTATCAATGTTGACTTGATGGTTATAGTTGGAGCATACCAGTATAAATGATTAATGAGAGAAACCGAGTTTTGCATATACAGAACTCTTCACTTTACTTACATTTTTTGTGACTATAAATTTATTATGAAATTAAAAGTCAATTGGAAGAAAAAGAGCAAAAAACAGGGAGGAGAAGGAAGAAAAGATGAGGAGAGAGTAAAAGGAAGAGGAAGAAGGCCAGGAGGAAGAACAAGAAAAGGAGAAGGTGCAGGAGAAGGAGGAGGAGGAGGAGGAGGAGGAGGAGGAGGAGGAGGAGGAGGAACAGTACTTCTTTTCCTCTTTCTCCCATATTCTGGATCCTCCAGGCAAGCAGTCAGTGTTTGAGATCATAGGAAACTGATAAGTGTCCCCTAAGAATTTAAAGACAATTCAGAAACGTTTGCTTAATACTCGACAGAGTTGAATAAACAAAGTCATTTAGTTAGTGTTTTAGTTGAAGAATAAATGTTTGATATATAAATAACTGAATTAACAAGAAAAGAATTTTGTTTAGTTTACTCTATTTTACTAGGTTAGAAATTACTTTTTAAGTTTTATTAAGTGAGATTTGGAGAGAATCATAAACAAAACAGAGGCAAGAGTTAATGGTTGCAAACAAGGAGAGGCACTAATCCTTGGGTATTCATTTCATTTGAACTAAAATTAAAACAACACTATAATACAAGGTTTATGTGAGATTTTCCATAATAAATCAAAAGATTTTCTTAGGAGACATTATCTCATTCTTTCCAATATATTGTGTAGATTAATGGGGAAAACTAAACACATCTTTTCTCTATTAACATAGTTATTTGAAAATCAGGCTAGAACCAAGATTATTTAATTTAGTCATTTTGAAGCCTGACTAGCTGACTTCCTTTGGGATACATTACTATTTTTAGCTTAGGGCAGATATTTATATAAAATTCCCCAAGGAAAACATCTACTCTGGTTTCTGGTCCCAGAATTCTGGTTAAAAACCAAACTCTGAACTGAAAGCAAACAGCATGAACTAATGTAATACATGGCTGTGTTGAGAATAATGAAGCTTGCTGAAGTAAGTAAACCACCAAAAATGGTGTTACAGCTCTAGTAAGGGACAACATAAGTTATACTATCTTATGTCATTGGTGATCATGTTGACTGACTATATTTAAAAGATGTAAAAAAATGTTTTTTTCTTATTTTTCTTCTTAGAGATAACATAGTGTCTTAAAATATAAAAACTATATGAAATGCTAGAGGATTGATATGGTATTGATCGCTGGTTGTATTATTGATGCTATTTGGTAGCAGAGTCAATTTGCTGTGAGTATAGAAATATACATAACTGCAAGTTGGCTGTATCATTTTCCATTGAGAGAAACCAAACCCGAGGCATGCGAAATGAGTGCTCTATCACTGATGCAAACCCCCAGTTCCTAAGCCTACCATTCTGAAATTATTATTAAGCCATTTTAAGAGTGGTGTTTAGCCAGTACATATGATTAAAATAGGCCCATTCTTCCAGTCTTATGCCATTGACTAAAATTTGTGGAACTGAAGTAGTTGAATTGGACAAGGAAAACAGTTACAGAAAATCCTGGGGCTAGAAAAATGTCCCAGTGAGTAAAATGACAGCTGCAAGAACCAAGGGCCAGAGTTTAGATTGCCCCCACCCACGTAAAATATAACCTTTGGGTATGAATATTATATATATATGTATATATGTATGTATATATATATATGTGTGTGTGTGTGTGTGTGTGTGTGTGTGTGTGTGTGTATGTAATCCCAGCACTGAAAGCAGAGACCAGAGAATCCCTGGGACATTCTGAATAGCCAGTCTAGGAAATCTATAAGGGTCAACTTCAGTGAGAGGCCTTGTTTGACAAAATAATGTAGAGAGTGACACAAGGAAGGCATCTAAAGTTGACCTTTATAGAATTCCCCATGTCATTAATAACACACACACACACACACACACACACACACTTACACATATGCACTTTTGCGTTGAGACATTCTTTTGGCTATTTTAGAAGACCATGTTATTGATCTTCCCAGATTTTCTTGTAATGAGAATTACACATTCATCATTAGTGGTACTGACGTACATACTGTTAAGGCTACAGATCAAGGATAGTGTGGTAGCCCAGATTTAGATTGTCATTTTTATTTCTAGTGTTATACATTTGTCTATTAGGATTATCAGGAGCTTGGCATCAGAACACACCATATACATCAGTATGAGAAGACACTTAATTGCCTCATCTTAAACAGTTCAGTTATTTGCATACAATTTTCCACACAGCCTCCTTTGCATCTTAAATTATTTATAGATTACTTATACAATCCCACACAATGTAAATGATAAGCAAATAGTTGCATTGTTCAGTGTATAAAGAGAGGAAGAGAATTCTGCATGTGTTCAGCACAAAATGAAAAAAAATTTAAGCCAGATTTGGTAAGATACAGAGAAACAGAAACTACGAGTATTAGGGGCAGTGCCACTCACAGTTCCAACTGTGGCCAACAGAGTTTATGTATCTATGGAAGTCAATGTGCTAATTAATATTTGAACTTGGAGAGATTATCTAGAACTGTCGTGGGACTAGCAATACCACATGTGCCTTTATAAGTAGGAAGTATTCATTAACAGTCATCATAAGGAAGTAATATTTCACGCTACAGATTTTCCATTTTCTCCTCCAGTTCTACTTTTGGCTACTTTACACTGAGATTTAAAGTAAAACTACACGAGGAAAGTGAAAGTGTTAAGACACATGTGTCCAAGAAAACGTGGAAAAGAAGCATGCAAAGAAATCACCTATTATTGCTGTATTAAAAGACAAAGATCATGAGGCGAATGTCACAGATCTAGAAGTTGAACTGAAGTTATGCAGCACAGAGCTGAATTTTTTATTAACTGCACAGACCAGGAAATGACATCTCACCCTGAGCTTCCAAAAATCCAGCCTTGCTTATTTTCACCTTCAGGGTTAGGCAGGGACGATTTGAGCTTATCACAATTCTGAAGTTGTGATACCTAAGTTTACAGATCCCCATGTTCTACAGAACTTTGGAAATAGTGAGTCCAGTTGCTTCAAGTTAGTAAGTTAGCAGTAATATTATAGCTGTCCCAGAAAGTGAATGCATCAACAAACCAGTTTTGTGCATGCTATAGCCTCAGGAAAAGAATCCTAAAACAGAGACGGGGAGATGGTTCAGCTGGTAAAGTACTGGCTGAACAAGTGTGCAGATCTGAGTTTGGATTCCCAGCACATAGGTTTTAAAAACCATGACATAGTAGCAACACAAGCATGTGATCCCAGAGCTAAAAAGGCAGAACAGGAGGGTCTCTGACCAAAAAGATGAACTCCAGGTTCCATGAGACACACTGCTTCAGAAAATAATGTGAAGAAGCAATTGACAAAGATATCAACAACATCTGGCCTCAACACATAAGCATATATATGTGGATACCCATGCCATGGCATGTAGACAAGCATAAGCATGCACATACGCAAAGATCAAAGCACACTTACATATGAGTTATAAAGGTACAAAGCATGTATTCTCATCCAGACAGTTAAATTTAACTAGGTTAAGAATAAAGGACTAAGATACCTTAATACCCTGATCAGAGTCAGCTGAAACAGCTGGGTGTTAGATCGTCTTTTATACTTTGTACATCTTTCATAAAGATGTGGTGAGAGAACTTGCTTGTGAAAACTAGCACATGGTTCATTCTTAATATTTTGTTCCAAGCTTTCCTTGGTTGCTACTTGTATGATCCACCTCATATTAGTTTCTCCACTTAGTATGGATTGCAGACAAACAAGAAGGGTAAGGGCAGGTCTCAGCAAGAGGCGTAGGAAGAGGAAGAGAGGGTGAAGCAAACTGCAATGTTCAAATGAGAATTAAAGAGAGCACAGAGATAAGTTCTCTTGTTAGCTACTGGCTCCAGGTAAAAAGAGATTATCTTCTTTTCATTTATAAATTAAAGAGCTCTAAAGAAAAGAAGTTAAACAGACTGTGTTTGCACTTTACCATCTAAACAGTATTTCCGTAGAGCAAACGAAGAAGCCTTCTCTCAGAATAACTGGTGTAAAATCGTATCTGTGACCCACCTGGCTGACATCTCTTGGGTTTGAATGACTTGATCACAGGCTCGTATAGTGGAAAAGTCAAATATCAAGTTTGCTCAGATTCAAACCAGCCAAAGTGCCTTTAATTATGGTCTTGCATTTAATTGGAAGCATAATTACCCCATCTCTATTTCTTCTGAGAACTTCATTATCACAACTAGCTGTGGGCTTCGGGGCAATGGAAAAGATTCCCCAAACCTAAAATCCTAGGTTGGGTCCAAGGACATTTTCTTGTATTAAAATGAGGCAATTTATTCTGACATTGGCTCAGAAGCAAGTTAATTCCTACTAATGGATTTTTTTTTCCATTATGGGGAAAATCCCCCTTAAAAGCGTCCCTAGTGTAGCTTTCTATTAGAACTGGCCCAAAGACAGGAATTTCTCAGAATAAGATACTTTTCTACCCAATGGAGAAATGTTGAAATATAGCCATTGATTTTGAGATCAAGGTTGAAAAACACAGTTCTTTTTGGAGCTTAAAAATATCAATGCAACTTTCCTGCACCAAGGTTATTAATATAAGATATTGTTTTCAAAGTCTATTCAGATGTTCTGCTTTTCCATTCCCCCTCACTCTATCTGCTCTAAGAAGAGCAGATATATTTTCACATGTACCCCAAGAACCTCTTTTCTCCAACATGTACCTATAGAAAATTGTATGAACTGGTGTGCAAAGGAGAATATGGTATGTTAAACACACTGTAGGGTCAGGTGCATGTGATTAGAGGACCAGAGCTCTAACCCATGCAGATGCTCATTTCTGCACAAAGGTATCACTCATGTTGTTTTGTAAGATAAAACATAGGCTGTCATAGACTCTGAGAATTCTAGAATAAAATCTGAATATCTAATAGATTCTATCTCAACCTTGCCTATCATGAACAGAGAATTTATTGACACAAAAAAATGGCCTAGTCTAAATGCAAGTGAATGACTTGGCTAGATCTAAAATGTTCACAAAGGGAGATGGACAAAACATGTACTGCTCTAGGATACTAAAGAAAAAAGTGGAATGTATCACAGAGAGCCTAAACTTCTACTCTGTGGTGTTTGTGTGTGTGTGTGTGTATGTGTGTGTGTGTGTATGTGTGTGTGTATGTGTGTGTGTATGTGTGTGTGTGTGTATGTGTGTGTGTTGATATTTACACATGTGAGGGGATAGTAGTATGTACCAGGGTATATTGTGTATGTACATGTGTGCAGCTGACAGAGGAGGGTGTTGTCTGTCCTGTTCCAGTTCTCTCTGCCTTATTCTCCTGAGACATTCTCACTGAAATCAGAGACTGTTGTTTTTGATAGACTGATTACAAGCAAGCCTTAGCAATCACCCTGTCTCCTCTGCCTACTGCCAGTCACATCTGCTCAGTGCTAAGTCACAGGTGGGCACAGGGTCATGACTGACTTCTTTAACATGCATGTTGGAAATAGAACTCAGTTTCTCATGTTTGTGCAAGGAGTGTGCTTACCCACTGAGTTATCTACCCAGTCTACTGTGCTTTTTTTTTATTGTTCATTTTAAAATTAATTCCAGAGATTTGTAAACATACATTTATAGAATTTATTCTCCCAAAAGATTTATATGAAATGCTAAAGTATTCTTTAATATGACTACCTTATCTTTCCTAATATTAACATTTTACCTCATTATTTTCATCATCAATAGGAATGTCTTAATGTTAGGAATATCTTAATGTTAGGAATATCTTAATGTTAGGAATATCTTAATGTTTCCTAAGATGTATGTACAAAGCTTTTCAGGATTGCATGCAGGAATCATATGCATATCCCAATATGATATGATTGTGGCCCAGAAAGGCAGAGATAAGTTAAGATGGTCTAAAAGGTTTTGTCTTCATCACCCTATGAAGGCAACACAGGCTAAAGTGCTTAACATCCAAGAAGAGAAAAAGATTCAAAAGATAGTTTTCTCCCACATTACCAACACTGATAACTCTTGGTATTCTGAAGGTTTGGGGGCATAAAGAATTTAAGTCTTCACATGAAACATGGAAAACGGGACTGGTTAGATAGCTAGTGAAAAGGCACTTCCTAGCAAAGTTGATAACTGGAGGTTGATTTTCAGAATCCACACAGTAGAAAGAGAGTGATGACTCCTTCAAATAATAATCCATATCACACTATGTCTCACACACACACACACACACACATACCAAGTACAAGAAACAAATGTAATTTAACAATTAAAAGATGAAACAAAAGCTTTTATAGCAAGATATGTCTAAGAGCACAGGGACTTCTGGCACACAGCTACTGAGTGCCTTGTTACGATGCTTATTGATTATGGGGAGAGCCTGCTAAGCAAGAGCAGATTTGAAAACAGCAGAAACAAATGTTCAAGTCACTCCATCATCAATATTTGACTTCTGAATAGAAAAACCATTAATTAATGTATGACAGATATTTACGATTTTTTTCAAGCAAAGTGCTGTTATTTATTTGGATTTTGATTTACAATTTGAAACCATCTTCCCAAAAGAATATTAAATATTGTTCTTGACATAAAAGTTGAAGCATCTATTGCAGAAACATACAAATATGAAATATTACGTGCTTTTCTGCAGACTTGAACTATATTTTTTAACAGTGAATTTTAAACAGATCATTAGTGTTTTCAAGTCTGCTGTATGATGAAAGGTTCACAGGATGATTGAATGTTCTTTTAGCTTTCTGATTTTGTTGATCATAACATCATGCAGGAGGAATTCTGGTTAAGTTTTAGATTTAGGAAGGCTGGAAGTTTAAAGAGGTGAAGGTGGTGAATTTACTGTATGAAAACTATATTGGGCCAGATTGTCCATCAGCTATGAAAGCTATACAAATATACAATAAAAAGGGGCAATATACAGAAAACAGCCTCTGACTGGCATCATGTCTGACTCTTTCAACTGAATCAGTACCACGATGAATGAAGGATTTGGAGAGATATGTTCCATCAGAATATCAGAGTAAGGTAGAACTCAATGGTTGAAATTATTTGAAACAATTCCTAGAATATGTAAGTGCCATTTTACACATACTTTTCTTTAAAAAATGTTATATTTATTATATATTTTGGGGTGGGAGCATGCATACCAAGGTCTAGTTGTGGAAGTCAGGATACCTTGTAAGAACCAACTTTCTGCTTTTACAATGTGGCTCCCTGGGGTCAAACAGAGGTGTTTAGTTGGAAGTAAGCACATTTACCTACTGAGTCATCTCATTTGCCTGACATTTTTCATGTAGAAAGTTATGAAATTGTCTAATAAGGTTTAGCTAATGGGACTCTGATAAATATTCATTCACCTAGCTTAGCAAAAAAAAAAAAGCAAGCCTATTAATATGTTCTGTTATGCTGATGGAAAATAGCAACAGCCCAAAGCATACAAGTGGGAAGGCATTTGCCTTCCAGTAATTTATTTTCACTCCCTTGTCTACAAATTAATAGTAAACAAAATGTGTCTAGAAAGAATGCAGTCCTCCTTTGACAGACTCTGAATACTAAGAAATGATAATTAACAGGAATATTTTAAATAGTAGCTACTTACCATTTTTTTGTGATATAATTAGCTGCATTTTATGCCTCAGACTACTCATTTAAATGGTTTTGTTTAGAAAAACATATTTAAAAAAAACATTACATATTCTATTTGTGAGACTTCTAACCTACACAAGCCTATGCAGTTATTATTCACATCAGTTCAAGTCTTAAATATAGCAGGCATTCTGTTCTTAGTGGTGCTCATGCTTTTCCTTCAGTAATAGTCATGAGGCTTAGTTTATTAACTGGTCAGAGCACCTCCTGGGTAGAAGATGATTGGGTCATTGTTTTGCTACTAAAAGACTTAAGAGATATTGCTAAATTGAACAGGCTGATGTATTTTGACTTAAAACAAGTGGTGTATTAGAAGGCCCTATCTGTTGGAATTTGAGTTCCAATGTCTGTACATGCCTCCTTACTGTGATGGCTGTTCCTTAGTGTTGCCTACAGATATAGTACAAAGGAGCCTTAAATGCACTGGTCCAAAATGTTAAGAATTCAAATTAACAGAGACAACTGAAGTATTAAAACCTTTGAACTTCAAGTAAAGAAAATGAAAAAAGTTTAATTTTTCAACCTCGGATTGCTATTACAAAGGTCAGTTCGGCATGTAGGTTTGTTATCTCTCTTTCACTGCTATGTATTTAAGAGACAACTTCTGATTTTGGTAAAGGTTACAGGAGTCACACATGTCAAACCTCATTAGTCTTACTTGGCTGCTACAAAAGTTACCTGCATAACTGTATGCTTAACACAAGATTGCTTGATTTCCTTGTTAAACAGGTCTCTTAAATTTCTACAATTCTTGAACAAATGTTTTGTTCCAAGCAATGGACTTTTGTGAAGCTCTTATATTATGTTTCAAGCTGAACCGATTTCCATTCTATCAGCTTAGCCAGCCGGCCTCATTGCAACTGCATTATATATACAGTGGTGCATAACTAGAAGGCAGAGAGAGAAGCAGATGCACAGACCATAGCATTTCTCAAATTTTTATGAGGAACTTATTTTTCTCTCTCTTTCATGAAACCAAAAGTTTGTGAATGCGGTCACACTGTTGTAGGGTAATTGGGACCAGCTGTTACACTTCGTGGTTTCTGAAAGCCTGCATCTTGCCTTCTAGCTATACTGACTCTGGGCAGATCTTAATAAATGAAATTAAGGAATGTGCAAGCTTGAGAGACTGCCACATCCTTCTTCAGAGGGTTTTAATTCAGAGCAGACATCAGAGGCATGGCTTTCCCATTGCCATTCGTCTATGACCCACATGCAAATAAAATAATGACTTCTTTGTTTATTATTTAGTGGCTTTCAAATTTTAACCATCCTCCTTGCTCTGTCTAAATGTGTCATCTAATAACCTTACATACAACAAGGCCAACAATTTTTGTAAATATACACGATACTATCAAGAAGTTTACTTTTATTCCCTTTCTTTACACACACACACACACACACACACACACACACACACACACATATATATATATATATATATATATATATATATATATATATATAATGTATATATGTATATATCACATGAGAAAACAGCACATATTACTTCAGACAAAACTTGTTACATCAGGGAAACAAGATGGCATTCTAGCATCTAAAGCTCTTTCAGAACAACAAGCTTGTGTCCATATTTGGTTAAGATAAGAAAACTTGCAAGAGATCAGATAAGGACTCAGAGACTAGAAGTAACAGGTATTTTCAATCTCACTGAACACCCACAGTGGGACATAGAATAATGTGTCCCATAATCAAATACCCCATATCTGTGAGAACCGGACCTCCCATGGAAAAGAAAGATCTTGCAGGTGTGACTAAACATGTGTTGAAATGGGCTCTTCTGAACTGTCTAATGGTTGTCGAGAGACAGAAGCATAAAGAGATGAGAGAGGATTCTACTGCTTCGATGGAAAGTGGAGATAACAGTAAACAGAAGTGGATTCTCCCCTGAAGTCCCTTCAGTGAAAACAGCCTCCTGTAGCCCAATAGAATGGTAGGATTATGACTCCCCTCCCCTTCCATCTCCTCCCCTCCCATCCCCTCCCCTCCTATGTCCTCCCCTCTCCTCCACTTTCCTTCTCTTCTTCCCCTCTCTCTTCTTCTTCCCTCCCCTCTCTTCCTTTATCCTCTCCTCCCCTTTCGTTCTGTTCCCTTCTCTTCTCTCTTTCCTGCCCAAATCTGTGTTCTAAATTACACAAGTTTTTTAACATTTTAAAGTTTCCAGAATCTCTTAGTAATATTATTATTTCCCTGCTTCAGATTTATATAGCACAGGGATTATCCAAGAAAGCATTTGTGTCCCTGAATATTGAATTCCTGCTATGAAAGTAAAGACCTTTAGATAACACATAGATGCCACTCAGAAGAGGTGAAAAAAATCTCCCAGTCCTTATTTTTGGAATAAGACTTGTCAGTCTGATCTCTTCTGTTTGTCTCTCTCTGTCTATCATCTATCATGTCCTTTCTCGGTTCCCTAAAGCCAGTAATGAAGTAAATCATACCATAAAAACAAATGCCTCTTAGATCCAGGACAAAGAGCTTAGAGTAATATTTCTCACTAAATAGCCCAGAGTGTCCTGAGCTAATACTCCACCCTGATCAGCACATGCCCAGTGTCAAGCCACATATTGCACTAAATACCAAAGAAGCTGTGAAGTGTTACCTACAGTTACAGCAAAGTGACTCAGAAGACAGCTCTAAGAGAGTTGTGTCGAATAATGGTGAGGCAGTATGAGCTGAAATGTTGGCTACATGGCAAACATTTGAGATCCACAAATATGTATAGGTTAAGGCTGAGGTGAGTCTCCAAATCTTATTGAGTTATCACATTCACATTGGTGATGACTAAGATGACTAAGGATATACAGCTGGCTACTAAAATGCTTTCTGTAGGTCGCCCTGAACAACATGTATAATTTTGCTGAAAGAATCAATTTTCATACCAGGAAGACAGCTCAATGGGTAATGGTTATTTCTTCACAGCCTGATAACTTGAGAACCCAAAAAATACCCTAGTCATACTGGCACACACTCTGGTGATGAAGAAAGAAGAGAACAGGCTGAAAACCTTTGCATATGCAACTGGCTGATCTGATTTCATTTCTGTTGCTATGATAAAATACCCCAACAAAAAGCAGGTTAGCAGAATATGATGATTTGAATGAGAATGGTCTCCCACAGGGTTATATATTTGTATGTTTGGTTTCCCCTTGGTAGACCAAAGATTATGAACTGTGGCCTTGCTGAAGGAGGTGTCTCACTCAGAGTGGGCTTTGAGTTTTCAAAAGTTCATGCTAGGCTAGCTGGTCTTGCATGCTTTCTACCTGTATCTTGAGGATCATGTATAAACTCTCAGCTACTTCTGCAGTGCTATTCCTGTCTGCTTGCCATGTCATGCCATGTCATGATGACCATGAGCTAACCCTCTGAAACCATAAGCAAGCCCCAAATTAAATACTCATTTTTCTACAAGTTGCATTGGTCACAGGGGCTCTTCACAGCAATAGAAGAGCAACTAAAACAAAGAGAAATAGTTTATTTGACTTACAATTCCTAACAGTCCAACATCAACAGGACGTCAAGGCAGGAACTTCAAACAACTATTCAGATTATAGTCAAAGACAGAAAGATAACAGATGTGTGCAAGGCTTCTGTCCTCATTCTTCTCCACTTATATCTCGGACCCAAATCAGAAAGTGGGGCCACCAAGAGTGGACTGAGCCTTCTACATCAGTTAACCTATAATCAATACAACTGCCCCCCACAAAGATCCCCACAGGCCAATAGGATCTAGATACTTCTTTGTATTCAGTCTATTCCCAAGTGATTTGAGTTTATTCCATGCTGATAATTAAAATTAACAGAACAGCACAATAACAGAAACAACAAGGAGAGACACTGCCTCAACAGTAAAGTAGAAAATATACCTCCCAATCCCTACAATAGATGGATATATATATAGTTTAAAAAGTGGCTCTTCAGATCTAGCTGTACCACTACTGGGCATATACCCAAAAGATGATCCAACATATAACAAGGACACATGCTCCACTATGTTTATAGCAGTCTTATTTATAATAGCCAGAAGCTGGAAACAACCCAGATGTCTCTCAATAAAAGGATAGATACAAAAAAAGTTATACATTTACATAATGGAGTACTACTCAGCAATTAAAAACAATGACTTCATGAAATTCTCATGCAAATGGATGGAACTAGAAAATGTCACCCTGAGTGAGGTAACCCAGACACAAAAGAACACAAACATGGTATGTTTTCACGGATAAGTGGATATTAGCCCAAAAGCTCAGAATACCCATGATACCACCCACAATCATATGGAGTTTAAGAAGAAGGAAGACCAAAATGTAAATGCTTCAATTCTACATAGACCTGGGAACAAAACAATCACAGGGGGTAGAGATAGAGGGAGGGACCTGGGAGGGAGAGAGGATGCAGAGAGACAAGGGGGTCAGGATCAGGTATTGAAAGGGACAGAAGTACAGAGGGTCAGGAAATTGAGTCGAAATACATAGCACTGGGGGGGGGGATGAGAACTGGGGGTAGCCACTAGAAAGTCCCAGACTCCAGGGAACAGGACCCAAGGGTTTAACTGAAGTACCCAACAAACAGGAGATACAACCTCTAGAGACAACCTTCAGTAGATAGGTACATCTCCCAGTTGAGAGATGAAGCCAGCCACACATCTCAAAATTTTTAACCCAGAAATGTTCCTGTCCAAAGGAGAGACAGGAACAAATAATGGAACAGAGACTGAAGGAAAGGCCAACCAGAGATTGCCTCAGCTAGGGATCTATCCCATCTGCAGACACCAAACCCCCGCATTGTTACGGATGCCAAGAAGCTCTTGTTAACAGGAGCCTGATAACAGCTGTTCCCTGAGAGGTTCTACCAGAACCTGACCAATACAGATGCAGGTACTCACAGTGAACAATTGAACTGAGCCCTAGGACCCCAATGGAAGAGCTAGGAGAAGGACTGAAGGAGCTGCTGGAATGCCCAGAACTCCCAGGGACTAAACCACCAACCAGAGATTATTCATGGAGGGAGCCATGGCTCCATATACATATGTAGCAGAGGATGGTCATATCTGACATCAATGGAAGGGGAAACCCTTGGTCCTGTGGAGGCTAGATATCCCCGTGTAGGAGATGCTAGAGCAGTGAAGCTGGAGTGGGTGAGTGGGTGAAGGAGCACCCTAAGAGAGACAAAGGGAAGGGAAGGGGGGATGGGATGGGGAGCTTATAGAAGGATAACTGGGAAGGGGGATATCATTTGAAATATAAATGAATAAGATGATTAATAAAAAAGAGAAAAACAACAACAATAAACAAAACAAATGCCCTAGGGAAAGGAACCATATTGACTGGATCACATGGAGAACAAAGTCTTAACTTCTTCAACAGGCAAATTATTAAGAAATAGAAAGATTGAAGATAATACTCATAAAGTAATAGATGGTGCTACAAAGTGATAGACATAAAGTTATGGAAATTATCTTATTGGATACAGCAGACTGACACACATGAAGCCACTGCACAAGTTCAAACCAGACAAAATCTCACCCCTGAGAAGGGAAAGCAGATACAAACCCTCCCTGAACCAAGAAGCTACATGCACTGGCTTTGAAAGGAAGGATCTGTTTTCCTCAAGAGTGTCATTGGGTTTCCGACCACCAAACTACACTCCAGGACAGACCTCATGCTCAGGACTAGTTGACCAACACAAAAGAGATTCCATGTTTTTTGTGTGATTTTTTTTTTTTTTGGAGGGGGTATTTTTCTTTTTTGATTTTCCTCTTTGAATTTTGTCCAGTTTTGTTGTTTTCTATCCTTGAGAGTGAGAGAAAAAGAAGAAAAACATAAAAAAGTTGGGTATTTAAGAAGATAAGTAGGACCTGGGTGGAGTTAGGGGAGGGAAAATAATATAGTCAGAATACATTATATAAAAATAAATAAGGAAATTTTTAAAAAAAAATTTAAATTTATACTTATTCAAAATTCCGTTATAGTTTTAGACTTTTCTGTTGTAGTAATTATTTAAAACTGGCCGCTGGTTCATCTGACTATCTAAGCTGCAGCAGCTCTGCCTAGCCCAGCCACCATGTTTCTCGACCTGAGGCCATGTGCGTGCTGCAGCTAGAACTGGCCTGCCAGAAACACCAGCCCCACCACCCACTAGATGCCAGCATGAGAAATGGCTCTGCCAATCTTCCACGCTGTCTCCGCACGGCAGGGCATTGCCCAGACCATTCCGTCATCCATGCAGGCACAGTAAGAGAATGAGACTCTAATTCTTATAGATTAATCAAAGCCTTTATATATTTGATAATAATTAATAACAAGATGCCCATACAAAGAGAGTTGTATCCCAATTAGCTAACCTAATTATAAGTTTATAAGTTGATCCCCATGAGTGCTCTTCATACCTGTGTGGTTCTCTATCCTCCTACATCTCTGCCCTCTCTAGCTCCTCCTCTTCCTTTTTTCACTTCCTCTCCCAACTCCTCCTCTTCCCCTCCTTACTCCTCCCATCATAGTTCCTCCTACACTTTTCTTTTTCTTTAGAACAATCTCTTAAATTAAGTATAGTTTTTCAGTAATTTAAACAGAGGAAAAATCTGACACAGTCCCAGGTGCGTTTTATACAAGCAAAACTAAAACATACCAGTTATGATTCTAAGATGGTAAAGTATGTGAATTGGAACAAAGCTAAAAATTTCTTATATATAATACTACTAAATTACATATTATATGAGGATAATGAAATTAAAAATACAGTATATACAAATGTAAATATTAGCAAAGCTATATACTGTGATATTGTAGTTTAAGTATTTTACATTCTTGAGTAAAACATTTCTATACATATTAATAAGTGGAATTGTTTTATAAAGGAGATGATTTGATTTACAGATGAGTAACAAGTTTCAAGAGAGACTGAAAGCTCTCTGAATGGGAAGGTTCATGTAAATTTAACAGAATTTCAGGCTGCACTGAGCATGCACAGAGATGGAATTCTGCCAAGACGTTGGACTTCCATGACTTGTAAAATTGCTTATTTAATTTTCCATTTGCATGTTTGTACATCTTCTCTGGGAAATATTCAGTAGTTTTCATCGGATTTTAGGAGTATTCCATGGACCTATTGTATTGAAATTTATGAATTCCACTTGGCGAAATTATTAATTTCACATTATTATAGCAAAACCTCAAAAATTGAGTGGCATAAGGATAAGACACTTTGCATTCCATACATGAGTTAAGTCATGGTCTTTGTGTGGCCTCCAAAGAGAACCTTTTCTTGCCCATTGAATCTTTTGTTAGCCCCAGACATCCTTTGGGTTTTGGTGTCAAACTTCCAACATCTACATTTATTCCACATGATGTGGCTGTGTGTGTGTGTGTGTGTGTGTGTGTGTGTGTGTGTATGTCTGTGTGTGTGTGACTGTGTGTGTATGTGTCTGTTTGTGTCTGTGTGTATGCTTATAGGATGCAGAAAGTTGAAGGTCATGGAACTTAAATCTAAGATACTTTCACTTTAAGATTATGTAATAATTTTATCCTCAGATCTTATTTCCAAATAAGGTAGATTCCTGATGACACCAGTTCACGTGCATTTGTGAAGATGCTACTAACTACTGTAGAAAACAAAAAGAATCTCTCTTAAGCCATAAGGGGAGTGGAAAATAAAAGCAGGGTTATCTATATGCGAGATGAACCCCAGACCTCCTGCATGGGAGATGAAGATTGTTATGTCACATGCACCACAAAGAGGATGGAGATCCAAAGATGGACTCACATGGTGTATTTACCCAGGACATGAAGGTTGCTTCTTATTCCCAAAGGAAAAAATGCCCCTCATGCAATGGAAAATATGCCAATCTCTTCTTGTGTTCGGATGCTTTTATGAAAGGACAAACATAGAATGGAAGCAACAGTCAGATAAATGAACTCCCATCTGCTAAGTCTTTAGAAATGAATCATTTCTGGATGCTGAATAGTCTTACTGGACAGTTCAGAAGGCAGTCTAGACTGCAGAGGATTCAAGATCTGTTGAGGATTGGTTCTAATGCTTTGAAATAATCCTGGCCCCCAAATCTAGAATCTGTGCATCCAAACGCTGAAGGTCCTTGTCCCCAACCACTCTTTGATCAATCAATAAAGAGCCAACAGCCAATGGTTGGGCAGGTAGATTGAGGAAGGACTTGGAGATTTTGTGTAGGCAAGGAAGGAAGAGAGAGGAAGTAGGCAGAGATCGCCTTGATGGGGAAGAAGAAAGACCAGACCTAAAGGCCCACCATGTGAGAATCAAGGAAAGTCGCCACACAGCCACTTCTGCAATTGTGTTTGGGATAACAGTGATGAAATATAGCTATTGAAAGATGTTAACTCGGGAGTACCGGAGGGGAGTGTTTGCTAGCAGCGGGAAGGATTAGAAATGCCCAGCAGTTAAACTAGTCACAGCATATCAAAATTAACTGGTGTATGTGGGGTGGGGGGCGGGGAGGAGGTGCTGGACCCACCGGGAGCACAAAGCTGTTAACTAATTACCGCTACAAAGATCCACTTAGGAGAGGAAGAATAGCCCCACCCAGAAAATGACAATAGTCCAAAAGCCTCAAGTGAAGTAGTTCAAAACAATTGTGGGCTCATAGCAGGGAATTATTTTTTCAAGGTTAAAAAATACATGGTTCATGTGCCAAAGGAAGGGAATCCTGGAAAAGGAAAACTATAGAGAAAAAAGCAAATTATATTGAAGCATCAAAAAATAAAAAATAAGTTTAAAAGAGCAACAGAAAAAATAAGTCGACAAAAGCAATTAGATGAGCAACATGCAAGAGAATTCAGAGGGATGGGGGTCTTCTTAATACATACAGCACTTCAGGCATCTTAACCTCCCAGAAAAGCCAGCCGGCTGCTAAAAAACAGAGGAGTCAAAAATGGGATAAGGTCAGTGGCAGGTCCCTTTCTTATCAGGAAGTAGTTGGAGAAGTCGCTGGCGTATGGCAAAGTTGCTGTGCCATGAAGAGTGTGGTGACAGTTCTGAAGAGCCACTAAGGATCACTGAATGCATCACAGAGAACAGCAGAGGACCCAAGAAAATTCTGCTCCCTAGAAGCTCAGGACTCTCCCAGGGCTCTCACTAATCACTCAGGGTGAGGACATACCCTGCTGGAGTTCTGAAGGAGTGCTGAGAGACACTTTGAGGTCATTTACTTCTGAGTTGGCTAATGACATTGTCTTCCGTGCTTATCTACAAATGCTGAAGAAAAGCAGACTCTGTTGGTCATTATTTTTTGAAGAAGACCGTTGGAAATTTACTCAGGAATCAGCTTCCTAAGAGCTAAAAGATTGTATTTATGTCCTGCTTGCATCAGGCAATTTATGAGACTAAATAGAAAATTCATTCTTGGGAAAAGGGTCATAATACTTCTGTAGCTATCACCTAAGTAGAGTGAAACATATTAAAGAAACTTACCATACAGCAGAGCTTGAAAATAACCTCTCAGACTTTCCAACTACTTGGAGATGTGAATAATTTTACAGAGTGGCACTTGGGCTTAATATCAACCTGTAACAATACAAGAACATGGATTTTAAACCAATTTATCTCCTTACTCCTCTATAGACTACTCCATCATGGAACTGGATGGAAATCAAGAGGCTAGACACTAGAGCCAAGATGCTGAGAATATGTTTGGTCTAAGAACCTCTCCAACCTGCTACAAATGACTTAATCTTTTTATGCCTCAACTTTACCATCTGGAAAAAGATGACAAAGACAGAAGTTAATTCATGATTATTAAATAGGTAGCTAATGTAAATTTTATGAACATATAGAAATTAATTAAAAATAACAATGCAGGTATTCTCTATAATGATGCTAATATGAAAATGTTCAATTTTTGATATTCAATTGTATACCAATTCCTGTATGATCTGTAATGTAGAAACTTTAAAGAAAATCTAGATTTCATAGGAGATGAAATAAATTTAGGTATTTACATATCTTTACAAATATATATTGCATATTATTATGCAATAATGATCATAAAATAGGATGAGTCAGATTATCAGACAGTGTTTTGTGATGAGCCTCTTGACATTTATGAACAATTAGTTGTTCATAAATTCTGTTGCTCCAGAACTGATTTTATTACGGAAGTAATATATACATATATCACATATTAAGTACATGTTTGTCTGCCTGTGGCTTAAATGTCCACATAAGACTATAGTTTCAGTATTTACATGACTTTGTTTTCAACATACCCATATAAAATTACCTTTACAAAAATTCCATGACTACTTGCTGTCATTTCTGAGCCTGTGACTATTTAAATAAAACATGTTGAGATCTACTAACCAAATGGACTTCATTATGTCCTTTTCATATAGAGAATTAAATTCACACAATTTTCCTACTGACTCTTTGTGTAACCTGAAAAATTCTCTAACAGTTTCACAGACCTTTATTATATCTAAAATAATGCTTTCAATGCAATGCCCACTCTGCCTGTTTCACACTGTGTTTTCTGCAGATTACACTAGATGAGCATCATTAAAGCATAGATATGTAAATGAACTGAAAACATCTGGAATTAACATTATAAACAGGTAATAAGTGAATACCATTATCTTAGGGGTATTTATACCTTTGTTTGAAGATTCACAATTTTGGAGACTGAAATAATAAACTCTTGCTAGGTCAATATATCTAAGAGTTCCTAGCATTCACTGGACTACAGACTGATCTAAAAATTATAATTATGTAAATGTATACATCTATTAAGGAAAAGAATATTCCAACATGTCAAGATTTAACATTGCTGCCAAACAATAAAAGCTCCTAAGCTTTACAAATTAATATGCTGAAGCCTCATGTAAGACTAGTATAATTCTCTATAATTGATCTGATCATTGCTCTTTTATACTTAAGAGATATTCCACATTAATTTGCCTAGAGTTCTGAACTAGAACACCTAATGACTTCTCATAGAATAGTCTTTTCACTCAGTGTCTTGATGGCCTCTATTTATTTGAAATATACCATGCACTCTATCTGCTTCTCTACAGTTCAGATCCATCCACCTGTCTTCTAAATGTGCACTTAGTACTCTACTTTTAGTAGCTCTAGGGTAGTTTTGGTTTCCGCTACCCACACACTGACTTGTGTCCTTATTTGCAAATGCAGTCTTTCTCATTCTGAAGCACAGTATGTGCTTTACATACACCTTGGGTGGACCATAGAGTTTTCAGAGACAGTGAAGTAAAATGCACTTGAAGAATCACAATAAACACAACTCATGTTTAGCAAATGCAGTGTGTAGGTTTCATTTCATCTCTGTCTCCCATTCTGTCCAGAATAGCTGGGAGTGCTGGTGCTTTGCCCTGTAACAGGCAGCATGGTGAGTATTATTTATTCCACTGATAGTATATGACAGACCTGGTGGCAGCAAAAGAACACAGTGTTTCAGACATACGGTGAGATACTCTTTATAAATACTTTCATACAAGAAAAGTTGTTAGGTCACAAAGAAAGAGAGCTGTCCTGTAGAAGAGCAAGCATGAAGTTCGGGCTCTAGTTGGAGTTTGAATACTGGTTATATTGCTAAATAGCAGTGCAATTCTGAAGAGAACTGTGTAAACATTCCTGCACCTCATTTATTATGCATGAAAAACTTTGGTCCTCAGGATTTTGCTTTAAATAATAGATTGGCCACAGTGATAAAAGTGTTTGTAAGTTGTATAAAGTTAGGACTTTTACAATTATTTTTACATTAAAATATAGACATCACGCAGTAGGAATGAAGTTAACTGAAATATCCAACAATAGGGAGATAGAACCTGAAGAGAATTCCTTCAGTAGACAGACATGGCCCCCAGTGGAAGGATGGGGACATCCACCCATCTAAAATATTTTAACCCAGAATTGTCCTTGTCTAAAGAAAATACAGGGACAAAAATGGAACAGAGACTAAAGGAAAGGCCATCCAGAAACTGCCCCACCATGCAATCCATTCTATCTGCAGACACCAAACCCTGACACTATTGCTGATGCCAAGATGTGCTTGCAGACAGGAGCCTGTATGGCTGTCCTCTGAAAGGCTTTGCCAACACCTGATTAAGACAGATGCAGATACTTACAGCTAACCATTGGAATGAGCCTGGGGACCCCAATAGAAGAATTAAGGAAAGAGCTGAAGGAACTGAAGGGTATTGCAACCCAATAAGCAGAACAGTACTATCAACTAACTGGACTCCTCAGAGCTCCCAGGGACTAAACCACCAACCGAAGAACACACATGGGCTGGTCCATGGCTCCCATTATATATGTAGCAGAGAACTGCTTCATCTAGCCTCAATGTGAGGGGAGGTGCTTGGTCCTGTGGAGGCTTGATGCCCCAGAGAATGGGGATACTAGAGAGGTGAGGCAGGAGTGGGTGGATGGGTAGGGGAGCACCCTTTTAGAGGCAAAGGGGAGGGGTTTGAGATGGGGAGTTCATGGAGAGGAGACCAGGAAGGGGAATATTTGACATGTAAACAAATAAAATAATTAGTTAAAAAAAGTGGGAAAAATCAAATACAGATATCATTTGGTATCTGTGGAAAACAATTCTGAGGACTCTCAGGGTTTGTAAAATCTTTAAATACTCCAATCTCTCTAATATGCAATAGCTCTAAAACAGGCTGGGCAACATACCTATAACCTTAGCATTTGTGTGAGATAGGCAGGCCACCTGTCAAACCTGGGCTATACAGAACCAGATCTCAAAAACAAAAGCAAAAAAACCAAACAAACATACAAAAACCCACTTGAGACCCCTAATACATAACACACAATATAAATATAATATTAATAGTTGTCATGAAATATTGTTTAGTATGCAACAATAAAAAATAGGTCTTGGAGGCTGGTAAAAGAGAGTTCAGTAGTTAAGTGCTCTAGATGCTCTTCCAGAGGACCTGGGTTCAATTCCCAGCACCTAGATAGTAGCTCACAATTCTCTGTAACCAGTTTCTGGGGATCTGACCACCTCACACAGACATACGTGCAGGCAAAACACAAATGTACATAAAATAAAATCCTAATTTGCTTTTTTAAAAAATGGTCTTTACATGTTTAGTAAATGTGAATTTATCCCAACATTTTATAATTGACTAAATTTGAAGTTGATTCAATCTAGGGCTAAGTTATGACACATTTGAGGGTAAAGTGGATCTGTTGTTTAAAATATGTCATTGCTAGCTCACTTAAATAATATAGACCTACAAATATTCTAAAGCACACACACACACACACACACACACACAGAGAGAGAGAGAGAGAGAGAACATTTCTGAAACATTTCAAAATGTTTTAGAGTAATCCATAAATCAACCAGAGTTTAGTAAACATATATTGAGTATAAGATGCATAGTATTCTATAAAGGAATAGAAATTATAAAAAAGAAAGAACCAGGCAAATTTTAATATTGTGTTTTTATGGAATTTAATAATTTCTAAATCAGCACTTGAAATGATCTGCAAAGTCTTCAGCAACCTCTTCTTCTACACCCCTAAAGCAGAAGTTTAATAAATTTTTATTTTTTATTTTTATTTCCTGTGAATGTCTTGCCAGAACTTATATCTATGTACCATGTGTGCACAGTGTTCACAGGGAATGCACTGGTTCCCCTAGAACAAGAGCTACAGACAGTTGTGAGCTGTCCTGTGTGTGTTGGAAACCAAACCTGGCTTCTCTGTAAAAGCAGCCTGAACTCTTAGACACTAAAGATGCTTTCCAGCTTCTCAGTAAATTTTTGTGGAAAGCATATAGTAAGGAATTTTTCATTTGTCCATTCATGTATGCACACCAGCATGTTTGCATCTTACTGAGCATACATGTAATATATTTATTATATATTAGAATATGCAATATATTATATTAAATATGCTATATAGATATGAATTGGTAATACAGTCTGGGTCTATGACTTAAAATTCATGAAAGGCTCCATTTTCTGTAGCTTAATGAAGAAGCACCCTAGGTATACACACATGATTTAACATAGATGCAGTTTATGATGATGAAAGGGGAGAAATCATACTGATTTGTAATCACCACTTTCCCAACTACTTTAAAGAAGAGAGAAGAATGAGAATCTAAGTTGAGTGAATCCTAATTTGAAGTTGAGAAGAGTAAGAAGCCAGTGACAGGTGGAGCAAATCTCTGCTGAGTCCTTGTAGAGGGACATGTCTCAGTGCACTCAGACAAACTGTGGTTAGAGCAGGGACCTGAGACAGAGATGTGAGTTCAGGAGAATGGGAAGGCTCATTAGACAAGGCTTTGTGACCCATACAGACAAAATTTGAGGTTTTTTTTTGAAGGCGAAAATAGTAAAGACACATGAACACAGAGGAAATTAAAAGATACATGGTTCTACATAAATTTGTTTTTGTTGTTTTTGTTGGTATTGTTGTTGTTAAAAGGGTTGCGTAAGAGGGCCAGTGGATGATAAGAACAAAGACCTCTGCAGAAGCCTTAGTTGCCTATAGGCAACAGGTGACACTGTATTGGACAAGTGTGACAACATGGTACTAACATCTGCACACAATGCATTTTACTTTTAAAACCTGGAAATGGCAGTGTGGGACGTTGAACTGAAGGTCATTTACAAGCCTCGACTTACTTTTCGTAAAGGAAAGAACAGAGAATTTTTATTAACTTCTCTGCCACCAGCACAAATATATTCATAGGAAATGTCTCTCTGTAGCACCTAGTCCTAAAACTCCTCAGCAGGGAACTTTCAATTTCTTTACAGAAGTTATGATGTCCAGCTTGTCAAACATTATTCTCACACATATATTTTGTACTTTCAAGATGCCAGGCAGCCTGATGAAGTGTTCCCCATACCACTCTCAGCTGATCTCTGTAACGACAATGCCCCCGTCTCCATGTTTTGAGCTAGGGAATAAAAAGAAGAAAATAACAAGCTTCTCCAAGGTGATGCCATTCATTAGATTTGGAATCTATAACTAGCTTTTGCTCACTCCCAATTTCATGCTGTGTAGCTTCAGCCTCACAGTCTTTACCTTTTCCTTTTTCTTCTTGCCATGCTTTATACCCTCAACTCACCAATTTTTAATTTCCTTCTTTACATTCTGTCCTCCTTTGTCTTTTCTCTTCTTATTTACTACCTTTCTTTCTAAAAACCAGTACTTGTTTACTCTGATTTCAGTGCTTTACAGGAGTTTGTAATTTTGTTCATAAAGTTACTTCCCATGTTTTATAAGGAATGCCTTAGCTTGCCTTTGCTGATTTGAAACTCTAAAGCAGTGGTTCTCAACCTGACTAATGCTGTGTATTTTTAATACAGTTCCTCGTATTGTGGTGCCACCCAGACACAACATTATCTTCATTGCTACTTCATAATTATAATTTTGCTACTGTTATGAATTGTATTGTAAATATTTTTTAAGATAGAAGTTTGCCAATGGGGTCATGACCCACTGGTTAAGAACCACTGCTCTGCAACATAGAAGGGATGATAAACTGGTAGTTCAGACAAAAATAATTTTCTGTTTGTATTTGTATCCCCAACTTCTGAGTATCCAGAGAGACCTGTTGGTTCTAAGCATTGTGCTAAAAACTTGGATGTACTTGCTCCCTATCTGCTGGTATACTTTCTACTTGTAGATCACTGACAAATATTTCCATTCTGCTCTTCAAATATTTCACAGTCTGGAATAAAAGAAACCCTTAAATGTGTTCTTACTAGAATTGTGTCAGGATATTTTTGTCCCCTGATTTTGCCAGTATAAAAACAATTAGATAAGAGAGTCAGTATGCACAGAGACCAAGTGGATTTTCTTAAAGCAGCAGAAAATTCCCTGAAAGAGTAGTAAGGAGACAGTTCATTAAAAGAGAAGGATGCTTGGCCAGTCTATCACACATGGTGATGCTGATATTTTAAGTGTGATCCTTTGACACTGGGGTGGTCCAGGTGAGAATATTTAGTAACATTCTTGGGCTATACATTTTTGATAAGATGCAGTAATGTTCCTCTCCTTGGCCCATTTATCTATACCTTCTGCTGTGGATTCATTTCATGAAGAGGCATGGTTATCTCTGGCTGAGATACAAAGCTCCAGACACAGAAAACTCTGCTTCAAGACATTGTGTTATTCCAGGATGTTCTCAGGCTGCTAACTGTTGTAGATAGCCCTGGTCTTGTATTCTGATGCTAATTCCTCTTTCCTGGGAGGGGCTGCAGATGAGGAGTGAATCAGTGTACAGGAAACTTGTGAACATTCTGCCCACCTTAATTTGTAGAATAAAGGCTAGAGCCAATGATCGGGCAGTAGACGGGGAGGTGGAGTGAAGAGTTTTGGGGGAGGCAGAAGGTGGAAGGACAATAGAAGATCTCATTCATAAGGAATAGAGTAGTGTAGTGGTAATTCTGCCCAATCTAGGTGTGCAGTTTGTATTTACATCATTTGAGTTATGTTTTTATTGATTGGGCCTTCTTGGGTTGGAAATTTTTCTGGAACAGCTAACTACAGGTTTCTGATATAGAAAAGTCTGACATCCCAAATTCCAAAGAAGTGTAGGTTGGTGATCAGAAAAAAGGAAAAGAAAAAAAAAAAGAATTTTGGAATTCTTATATAGTTCTCAATTTGAAAATGTAGATTCCATTGACTTCTTATTTACTACACATTTACAATACATTTTAAGACAAAACACTTTTCCTTATCTCAATGAGACAGTTTCCATTTGACCTTTTCTGGTATTAATAAAAGTTAACTAGAAAAATTGCAAATACTCAGGTAACTTATTTTAATGTTTTATGAAAGTACATTATAATAATACAAGATGCTTTGAAGAAAAGAAATAATCAAGTGAGTTAGTTAAAAATATGTTTGCATCAGCCAAAGGAGCTCTCTGGTTAAAAGGGACTAGAACAATGTCTCTGTACTTCAGCGACCTGAACCTGCTTCCTTGGCAGCAACTACAGGTCAAAGTAAGACAGAAGGAGCATGGCTTCCTCATGTGCCTAGTACATGCATTATCCATGGCTGTACTATCATTTCCTAGTGAGCCATAACTGGTTTTGAATGCTGGAAAATGCCATGGACATTGTCACAGTCTCTAAAGGAAAATAGCAATATAGCATCAGCATAGCTATAGAGAGGGGACAATTAAGAAGCAATGATTTAGGGAGACGGGCCAGTCCAGGACACCCCACTCATACTGCCTCAGAATAGCTGTACCACATAAGTGGCATAGTAGTAATCAATCATGTTAGTGTAGAAAATTATAATGACAGATGAACAGATGCCTCACCACTCTTCATATGTGCATGAGAGTCCTCCAGATGCACGTCATCAATTTTGAGACAAAAGCATCTTCAACACTAATACAGTATGATCCTCTTACCAGCACGAGAGCATTAGGTGAAAATGTTCAATCATGGGCTTCTCCCAATGGTTGTAGAAGGAGATCTAGGAAAGCTGCCTTGAAAACAGGAAGATGGAATGCCATCTTAATAAACATGATAGAAGGCCAGAGTCATGAAAGCTAAGAAAACAAAGATATGATAATTCCTGAGGAGACTTGAACAAATGACTATTTATCTGGGATAGAGCACTGAAGACTGATCCAAAGAAAGGCTCCAGCCTTCAAGTGAGCCAGTGTGTTCATTGTACTTACTCACAGGAATAGGGATGGTACAATGATACTTGCATCATCAAAAGTACACAGTGGCATGGCTAGCACATCACAGAATCTCTATCACTGGCATTCAGACACCGGCTCCCTGCAGACATCTCCACTAAGATTTTTCTCTCACCCATCAGCAACTGTTTACTCCTTAATATACAATGTTGGAGAGAAGCCTGTGAGTCTTGTAAAATTCACGTGTTTCCTAATCTTTGTGAGCTTCTCCATCCTCCAATTCATAAAATAGTCACCATATCTTTAATATGATGGTATCCTGAAGAAGTAGGCTCTAAAGCCAGTGAAGGAATGGATGTGCTAGCAAGATGAGGGCAAGCAGGTAAAGAGCAAATCCTTCCTTTTTCTATGTTCTTATATAGACTCTCAGCAAAGGTAAGACCTAGATTAATGGTATGTCTTCCTGCCACAAGATTTGGCTTAAAGTCCTGTGTCTTCCAGCCTTAAGAACTAGATCAAAGGCATATATGTCTTCCTACCTCAAAGGTTTATACTAACAGTGGATTCACCCACTCCAAACCAAGAAGAAATTCCCTCATCAGTGTGCCCTCCATTTCTGGACTGTAGTTTATTCCACATATAGTCAAGCAGACAACCAAGAATAGCTGTCACAGCCATCACATAGATATTACTGAAAAGGTAAGATTCCCATAAATGTTGAGATCCACAGTGACATCCATCAGTGGAAACAGAGTGATTGAAACCATATTTAGGTTTATGGGTTAGATTAATCTACTGACTTATTCTAAGGAGAGGGTAGGAATGGTAAAGGAGCTAATGAGGTCAACTTCTGGGGCACACATGCCTAGGAGAAGAGCATACCACCAGAGATAAAGTGCTAACCTCCCACCAGAAACCCACATTCCAGAAACCCACATTCCAGTTAGCACTTGGTTGGTGCAGAATAGTTTTGATCACTGTGTAGATGTCCTGGCAAATGCAATAAGCCACTGTTGTTTGTTGGGTATGTGGTTCATTTTCCAATACTTCATTTTTTTTTTGGTTTGTTTGTTTGTTGGATGATTGGATGGTTTTGTTTGATTGTTTTTTGTTGTTTCATTTGTTTGTTTTTCTTGTGCTGGGAATCCAACCCAGAGCTTTGTGCATGCCAAATAAGTATGTTAAACACTGACCAGTCATTTGTACCTGAACCACAGAGTATATATGTATAATAATGGTCAAGATGTTTACATCACTGCATAAACCCAATTAAGTTCAGCTCTAGCTGGGTGTAGGATACTTCATCCTCTAGATGGGTGCATGGTTCTTAGTTCACCACAATCCTCCTCACTCTCTGGGGTTTTTTCCTCTGCTCCTTTATTATCTGACCAGATCCACAGTGCTCTAAAGAAGCCCTTGACTACAGAAATTGAACTGCCCCCTCTCTCATTGAGTACAATGTGATTTTGCAAATCTGAGGATATGGGATGCAACAAACAAACAGAATTTTCACTGACTGTTAATTTGCATATCACTTCAGAATATCTATACCTCAAGAAACAAGCCACCAGTAATTAAGACTAACAGACAAGTAGACAGAATAAAAATGAAATAAGAAAATCAGCCCTAGGAAGAAAAGTGGAAAATGCTCCTGTGAGAACCAAGGCTAAGTTGGATATGTAATTCTTCACAATTTTGATTCAGTTGAGTTTTACTTATGGATTTAGAAGTTAATTTTAAAATAATAATTATTATTGGTTACATATAACTCAAGTTGCTGTCACCAAGTTACTGCACCATTTGCTTCTTTTGAAACTTTTTCTTTTTCGATCACCAATTTTGCCACATCTGAACTCATTTAAAAGCTAGTTCCCCTTCTCAGCTGGTTTTCCTCCATTATTGGGGGAAAAGTGCAAAAGGGCAAGTTCATTTTATCACTGAGAGTTCAATAGGGTGACATTCTTCTCCCATTTCTAAAAACCCAGAGCTGCTTTGCACCCAGCTTGACCTAACAGCTGAAGCTCTTCTGCTCTCACTCCCAAATCTGTTTGCGTTTGGCTTATGTTCCTAGCTCTTTGGAGTGCTGGTAATTATACTTCTCTGGGAGGCTTAGGAGCTGTAAAAAATCTGGACCTCCTCGCATTACAGAACAAGGAGATAAGGCTCGGGCTCCAATTTGGAACTGCACAAACTCAAATGGTGCATGTAAGCCCAGAGTCAGTAACAGCAGCCTGCCAGCTTGAATCCACTTCTCCAAAGCTACGTACCATATGGTCGGCTACAAATTGAAACCCAAACAGGCCAAGATGTTTCACAGAACACAATCGGACGGACTTCTGTTAACATATGTGCTTGGCACCTAGAAGGTGAAATATTGGTAGTTGGAACTTCACAATCCCAATTGTAATCTAACTAGACTATTTCTCTTTTAGAAACAACTTATCCTTAAGAAGAATAGAGCTCATTGGTAGAGTACTTGCCTACTACATGTGAGGACCCAAAATTGACAGAAGAAGGAGAAGGAGGAGGAGGAAGAGGAGGAGGACGCAAAAACAGTTTAACAGTCTGACGAATCATATTAAAAGAATCATAAAATATTATTATGATGTTTATTTTAAATGGATGGAAAAGTAAAAGTTATGAAAAAGCTTTAATTAAATTTGTTTTAGGAGATATAGATAAAAATTCACGTTAGATACATTTAAATAATAGAGAATGTGCTGCTGTTGAAACTGCTAAAGACACAGATTATTTAGCTATATCAGGAAAATGAATGATTACTGACAATAATTTATTGAATAGCTAATAATAAACTTAGTCCTGACTCTGAGCATGTGGACAATGTAAAAACTGGTCGTCACTAGACTGATGTAAACTCCCAGCTGTGGTGTGCTTTAAGGCAGTTATCATTACTTTTAGATGTGTTTTCATGTCCAAGGATGTATGATTTGAAAGCTTGATCTTCTTATAGTGATGTTAAGGGATGAGATGCTCAGTGACAGGTACTGAGGCCATAGAGGCATGGGAGGCATCAACATGATTTTTTTCATGGGGCTCTCATTAGTTCTCACAAGAGAATAATTATGCAAAAATAAGAATGGCTCCTTCTCGCTCTTTGACTCCATGCCTGAAGATGCAATTTTTACTGTTAACCAAGATCTCATATTATGATGTGCATGCTACGAGGCCCTCATCAGAATCTAAATAGATGAGCATTAATCTCCTCAGATCGCCTAACCTCCATAATTGCAGCAAACACATCTATGCTGTGTATGGGGTATTTGTAGTATCATGTTGCAGCAGTTCAAATGAACTAAGATGACTGGAAATCCATTGTCGAGAGTTTTGATTGTGTATTTAAATGCATTGTTTTTCATTGACTTAATAACACAGGACCAATGACAACTCTCCCCAGTGACTCTGTGACAGGCATTATAGGTATTACATCATTTCTGGGTAGTTTTAGAAGAAGAAGCTGTCTTGCTGGAGATGAAGCTACTTTTCTAAAGTAGTCCACACATTAAAAACTTTAAAAAGTCAGCTGAAAATATTTGATCTTAAAATAACAAGAAAAAGGAGTTTCATTTTATTGACTAAGCCCTGAAGACACTGTATTTCTTATTATCTTCCAACTCCTGCTGGAAATCAAGCTTTTCTATACATCTTGAAGATGTCAATTCCTCAAAAAAGGTGTTATATTTGCCTTTATCAAAAGGGGCTGGTGGTGGATCTTTCCCAATGACCATAACAATAAGACATAAATAACCATAAAGAGTGGTAAGCTACAGTTATACACGGAGCAAAGACTTGTCAGTTTGTCTTCAAAGTCACATCAGGGTTCCCAGGAAGAAAGGGCACAGGAAACATGTGTTTTGAAAACTGGTTTGAGTCACAGGATTAAACTTAAGCCTGAGAGCTTAGAAGAAAATTTGTTTAGTTTTAGCACTTAATGAGATAAAAGTTGATAGTTTTGCAATTTGTCTACCCTGGAAAATAGCAATTGGAAAGTGAGTATGAATGTATAAAAACAAATGGAGCCAGAACAAGCAACTCAGCTTGACTGGAGCTGGTCGAGTGCCAGGGCTTCTTTTCCAGTTACATTCTTGAATCACTACCGAAGATAAAAAACTGACACCCATAGCTTCGACCCGCCCCACTTCCAGAGGAAGAGCCAGCTTAAAACAGCAGGAATCACTCAACATTCTTCACTGAAAGCAGCAGAGCCTCAGAACCTCCTGAATGTACTGTTTGCAGCTTTCCCCGTCGACACTGCAAAGCAAGCATCTGGTAATATAACTTATCAAGGCAGCCACCATCTACCATGTGTACAAACTCAAATCGTTTTGGATAACAGTCTTACTGGAACTTCAATTTTTAAAACATATGCAGAGCAGATAAGGTCTCTGTTTCTACATCAATAAAAACAAAACACCAACACCATGAAAAAACATAAGTAACCCTGTTTGAATAGCCCAATACCCATTATGAGGAAGAGAATGTGCAATGGGAGTCTGAATACACATTCTAATCATGTCATTTTCTGTGACACAGTTGGAAAAAACGTATCCCATGAGACACTGGATTTTGTTTTATGTTTTCAAAAGTAGAACTAAATGAAACTCTAATTAGAAGAGAAACTGTCATGTTGCTAACCAGGAAAAATTATAAAACAAAGAAGGTATTTCTTATGAAATGAGTTAAAGAAAGGAGAGTGGGGCGTATGCTACTTCCAGAAGTATCTAACAGACCAGTGCAAACAGGGGGTGTGTGAAATTGGGAGTCATCAGATGCAGTGTGTGGGAAGAAACTAAACAGTCTGGAAGCTATGGGAAATCAAGGTTCCTTGCCTTCACAAACACTCAAATATCTACTGGAAGATAAATGGAAAAAATATATTAAGAAACAGCTATTTCCCAAGTAAAATAAAACAGCTGGGGGTGAGAAAGATCAGTGTGCTCCCAGTCGGTGAGAAGGCAAATCTTAGAGAATTAAGAATCCAACCAGAGAACACAATGATAATAATAAAAAGAAATCTTTTGAGAATTTGATTTTTTTACTAAAATTGAAGAAATTATGAAATGAAGAAATGAAGTTTCCTAATAGAAATTATGAAGCATAATTTTTGTCCATAGAAGGTTTTAAAGAGATGTTTTGAATGCTTCCTAGGAAAATTATGGTCTGATGTGTGATACATCTTCAAAATGAAACTCATTATTACCTATCCTATTATTAATATGCATGTCATATAATTAAGGAAAACATATTTAGAAAATAATAAGTGTTGTGATTATCTTTAGTTTAATGTGCTTTATGATTGTTTATTTTAGTGAGACATATATTGTTTCAGTAGGCTTTCTATCTTGCAATTCTCTACCAATTCTTCTACCTCTATTGCATATGAAGAATGCAATTTTTACAAAAGACATGTAAATTTGTAGGAAACCATTGAATGTAAAATAAGATGCCAACTGTAGAAACTGTGAGTGACAACTTTACAGTATCTGAAATGATGTTATTCTCAGCTACATCATAAATATTTTGGAAACAAAAGAAAAAAATGAAGTAACATAGTTTATGAAAATCCATTAAGGAGAATTTGAATACTTGGCAATCCCTTTTCAGTTATAGTCACCGGACACAGAGGAAGATGGCTTCTATCTGCATTAGCTCTCAGCTAGTTAATAGCCAGGCATTAAACTGGCTCGTTCAAACTTGGTCTTATTAGCTAATGACAGAAACAGCCTGATGGTATGCAATTATTTTAAACAAGGATCTTGAGCATATATCATTTTCTTAACATTCAGAAAAAAAGTTTTAAAAAAGGAAAATAAAATACATAATCAAAATTTTCTAGTGTACAAACCAAAATGTAAAACACAAGTTCAAAATGTAAAAACACACATAAAATAATTAGCCAAAGTAGCGGCACGTTCTTAAAGGGTAATTTATTCAAATAGAACAAACTGCTGTACAATAGACAAAGGAAAGGGAAACAATATGCACCACAATGATCAGAGGCAATCTCAGTGGCTATAGAAAAATATTAGATACATAAACGGTGAACAATATACTCATGAAGTGCAAGTCCTAATCATGGGAGACAACAAAGAAGCAGATTGATGTCTACAAACCCATGATTCAGAACAAAGCAAGATTAACATAGTATGGAGTATAAACTCAGAGCAGGATTTGAATCTGATGTAATAAAAGTAAGAGTCTGCAGTAATTTCCACTCAAGAGTTAGTGTAAATGGAGCATAAGCCCGACAGGAGATGCAGATGAAGATGATAAGAAAGGCAGTTAAGGCTGCAGTGATTTCAATGTGGGTGTGATATGTGGCTCTAGTACAGAAAGTAAGATTATTTGCAATATTCTAAGTAATCTTTGTTTGCAAGACTCACTCAATGGGATAAGACATTAACCAAGGCTTGGAGAGAGCCTTAGTAGCTAAGAGCACTTCCAAAAGGACCTAATTTGGTAATCAATAGTCACACAGGACTGCCCCCAACCTTGCCACTCCAGCTCCAGAGGCCCAAGGCATTCTGGCCTCTGTGGACACTTGAAATATATCACACACACACACACACACACACACACACACACACACACACACCCCACAATTAAAAACAAAAATCTTCTTTAAAAAATGAAAAAGAAAAAGAATGAATTGATTTGTATCCTAAACCACTGTGTGTCCACTTGTAGGATGAAGAGTACAATGATGTAACCTCGCCTCAGAGGATGCTGATAAAACACTGTTCAAAGAAACAGTGTGGTAGTAGTAGTGAAAGCATGTTGGGGGTCACGGCAACACTCAGAGCCCAGGGAATCTCTCTGCTCCGAGGCACTTTTTCTGTGTGTGCTTTGTGTACATGTTGGATATTTTACCTTCCTACACCCAATGTGCAAGGACTCACATTGTCTGATCTGAATAGTCAATTCCTTTCTTTTGAAGCAAAAGTTTTTCTCTTTGCTGTTACAATATGGAGTATATTTTAAATGATATTACATTAGACAATTATTTTAATTTCATTAGTCTTTCATTAGAACACATATAAAGGACATTGTTACATTGTGGAAACGGATTTTCTAGTGTAAGGCTCCCGGAGTGGGGAGACCCCCACTCAAACCACAGGAGAGTTCGACCATCCAGAATCACGGGAGAGAACGAACTTGCTGCAAACAGCAAAAGGCTTTATTTCTGGATTTTGGGGTATCAGTCGACTGAGGCTGATGTTCACAAGGGGAGTGTCGACCCCGAGGCTCAGGAGCAAGGGATATTTAAAGGAGAAAACCCGCAAACCAAGGGGGGAAGGGGAAAATAAAAAAGAGGAACAGTAGTTAGTCATAAACCAAGGTGGGGAGTGGGAAACATCTGTACACATTTTTCTCAGGAATGTGACCTTAACCTAGCCCATTGTGGTCAGTCACTTTCTGGGGTGACTTGACCAACCTGTATTTGTAGTTCTGCTATTCTTTGTCGGGAACGACCTGGCTGACTTGCCCCCTGGCTAATTCTTCAAGTAGCCGGCTAGTTCCTGGAACCTAGGCCTGTAAACCTGCCAACCTTAATTCAGATGGGAGGGGGGTTCTCTATGAATTTTTATCCTTTCACTAGAATACTCATGTCATTGTTGCTATATTGTTCTTGCCTTTCAGTCATGTAGATGTCCCTTTCTGATTAAGACATGGAAAGGGGGCCATTATAAAGAACTTCTATGAATGTTCCCCTTATCAGGAATATATACAATAAGCAACACTCAAAATATTCATCTTAAATGGTCATTTAAATATGAGAAGGATCATTGGGAATCAGTTTGCACTGCAACATGAAGCATTCAGATAACCAGAATAATATTAGTTCAGTTAAATCCCATCAGTGTTAATTCACAGCTTGTCATGTAGACTTAATGAGAAATTGATTATCAATTAGAATTTTTTCTTAATAGGTAACTAGATGATTAATCACAAAATTAATAGGATCATATACCTTCCTATGAAGTCATAACATACACACACTTTATTAAAAAGATTTTGCTGTCATATATCATCATACTGACATGTTAACATAGGATTACTTTCATAACCTAAATACTAAAATTCAGTATTT
This sequence comes from Grammomys surdaster, assembly GCF_004785775.1. Classification (NCBI taxonomy): domain Eukaryota; kingdom Metazoa; phylum Chordata; class Mammalia; order Rodentia; family Muridae; genus Grammomys; species Grammomys surdaster. Next base: position 566,527 of record NW_021604597.1, read on the forward strand.
AAACATATTAAGATAAAATTGGATGATTATATATTTTCAAACAGTACAGTAAAAGCAATGACAGAAAGAAGTTGGTTTATGTTAATTTTAGCAGTAAGTATCCTGTAATTCAATATGTACATCAGGGAAAATCAATAAATATCACCCTACCAATAAGTCTTAACTCTCAAGTAATATAAATTGCACATGTTAAAGTCATGTCATCTAATTTAAAGTGATAATAAATGCATTTATTAAAGAATAAAACACAAATTGTATTACTTGTGAAGTGACTTCATTAAAAAAAATAAGCAAAAGAAAACAAAACTCAAATACTTAGATTCAGCATGATGGTTCAGTGGGTAAAAGAGCTTGCCTCCAAGCCAGGCTTTGATCTAAAACCCCACATGGTGAAAGGAGAGAGCTAGTTTCCTCAAATAAGTCTCTGAAGATACAGAGACATATACAGGAAGGGAGGGAGGGAGGAAGGAAGGAAGGAAGGAAGGAAGGAAGGAAGGAAGGAAGGAAAGAAAGAAAGAAAGAAAGAAAGAAAGAAAGAAAGAAAGAGACAGCTAAAAGACAATTAAAGAAGTTGAAAAGTTCCCAGTGGTTTTAATAAACCAAGCAACCATATTAGATTTTGTCTATTGTCTCTTTTGAATCTTCAAGCAAAGGGTAAACTTTGGAGGGTTGGGTATAAAGTTAGTGGACCATCCTGAATTACTTTGTTTTATCTTATATAATTCTTTATTGTATTCAGTTGAGAAGACACTGAGCTAGAATACTCCATGATAGTCAGAACTGTGAAGTATTTCAATGATGTTTGCCTCTCCAGTAGAGTGACTTCATTGGCATTTCTCAAGAGAGTCTGTGTAGTTCTGCTCTTATGACTCACCCCTTTAATGTTTGTTTCAGAAAGTCATGGGTAAGAATGCTGTGTCCACCATTCTTTTAAGGTTCATGCTTGACTACAACAATCCCTGTAAATGCTGAGCACTTAACTTCACAGGCAATTTGTTAACAAGCTTCCTCACACATGTATCTGCCCTGAGATACAAGAGTTTAAATCTAATAATGCAAAGAAGCCAATCATCTCTTTAGTTCAATTAATAAACTTAGGATAAAAATGTTGAACTTTATGAAATTAAAGTTTTGTCTTTAAAGGTAATGATTTAAACTACCATTAAATATTATAATATTATCTGTGCATAAAGTACCTAGGAATAAGATAAAATGAGGGAGAAAGAAGAGAGAAATTAAAAAAAGAGGAAAGGAGAGGAGAAGAGGGGGAGTGGAAAGAAGGGAGGAGAGAGTAGGGGGGAAAGAGAGGAAGGGAAAGGAGACAGGAGGATAGAACAGAGAAGAAAAGGAAAAAGAAAAAAGAGGAGGGGAGCAGAGGGAAGGGAAGGAGAGACGATAAAACATGAGCTAGCAGGTAGGAAAATGACTGTGGCCAACTTTTCTTAAATTTATTTAAGACATCAAGTAGGCTTCATCTCAGTGATGCAAGGATGGTTAAATATTCCAAAATCCAACAATGTAATTGATCATACTAACAAACAGAAAGGAAAAAAATTCACATGATTATCTCATTAGATGATGAAAAAGCCTTTGACAAAATCCAACAGCCCTTCATATTAAAAATCTTGGATAGAACAGGGTTACAAGGAGCATACCTAAATATAATAAAGGCAATATACAGCAAGACAATAGCTAACAACAAATTAAATGGAGAAAGGCTTAAAATAATTTCCACTAAAACCAGGGACAAGACAAGGCTGTCCACTCTTTCTCTCTCTTCAATATAGTACATGAAGTCCTAGACAGAGCAATTAGACAACTAAAGGAGATCAAGAGAATACAAATTGGAAAGGTAGAAGTCAAACTTTCACTATTCACAGATGATATGATAATACGCATAAGTGGTTCGAAAAGTTCTACCAGGGAACTGTGACAGCTGATAAACACCTTCAGCCAAGTAGCTGGGTGCAAAATTAACTCAGAAAAGTAAGTAGTCCTCATTTATACAAATGATAATCAGGCTGAGAAAGAAGCTAGAGAGAACACCATTCACAATAGCCACACATAATATAAAACATCTTGATGTAACTCTAACCAAGCAATTGGAAGACCTGTATGATAAGAACTTCAGGTCTCTGTAGAGATAAATTGAAAAAAACCATTAGAATATGGAAAGATCGCGCATGCTCATGAATCAGTAGGATTAACATAGTGAGAGAAGGAAATGGGCAGAGGATCTGTGAATGTGGAAGGAGAGGGGTGTTGATATTGGGATGTAAAGTAGATAAATACATAATCAAAAAGATTTCACCTAAAATTGCATTTCTTACAGATTGAAACTCTGTTGTATCAAACTGTCTTGCCCACAGAAACTAGAGCCTTTGACCAAGAAAAATTTACTTTAAGACAACGTAACTATGTTTGAATCTGCTATCTGAGACCATGATTCTGTTTAAAAGAAGCCTCAGACTAATCTCCACTGAGTAGAATGGTTGCCTGCAGACCATGCCCATCATAAATTCCCTTTAAACACTTTAACAGCAGATGCATAAGCCAAAGACCATTGGTGGTACCCCATGACTTGTATTATTTTCTGCCACCATGCTTTCTTTACTTCTCACACCTTTAGAACCCTGTGTTCCCTCCATCTTCTAGGGACCAAGATTCAGCTCAGTAAATGAATCCATACCTTTCAGACTTCCAAGAACACCATTTTCTTTCCTCGTATATTGTATGAGCTATATTGTATCACCAATAAATTACAGATACTTTCCTTTGCGTATCTGGAAAATACTGCATGAGTTCTTACTGACCCTCAACTAGCCATGCACCCCTCCCCAAAGCCCTGTTGCCTCTCTGTGTCCTATTGTCTCTTGCTTGCCAATAGCTTAGTCCTTCTTTCTACATTTGCTTTGAAATCTATGAATTGATGTTTGATTTCTGAATGCCTACTTTACTCAGCCATGCTGATAACTGAAGTTTATTTCACCAGTCAGGCACTGTCTGATTTAACTGAGACTCTCAGTGATCAGAGACATATTTAGGCTTTTTATTACTCTATTTTATTTTCAGGAGTTTCTGAAACATTTACTTATCCTGGCAAATCTTTATGTTTATAAAACCAGTCTCCTGGCCCCATCCTATTTTTATGACAACAAAGCATTTATATTAAGAGAAAAATAAGTCTCAAATATATTTTTTCACAGCTGCTTTTAAATGGGCAAGATCGTCATTACACTATCATAACAGCATGTTTTCTATGTAACCTAAAATCTTTCTCAATGTTATGAAATAAGCCAACAGAGAAATGGGAGGTGTATCCAGAACTCAGGACGCCCCAGTGACATCTGTGACAGATTCTCATGCCTATTGTGAAACAGATGCCTACAGGTGCATGGAGACTTTGTCACCAATCAACATAGAACATAATTTGAAATCTTGAGGAAAACTACTTTTTTAATGAAACAAAAAAAATAAAAGATAATTATGAGAAACCCCTACTTCTGAGAAATATAAGTGCTGACCTATTAATATGTATTATGAGTCCGGAGTTATAGGCCCCAGAGTGGCCATAGCCAGCTGTCAGGTAAATACATACGAGCTTGCAATGTTTTATACAATGCTGTGCTGGGCACCATAAAACAAAATAATGTTACTTACTAGTGGCTTGCAGAGTTTCCAGTTTGAAAGTTTAAAGTTTATACCACCATGGTCTGAATGTATTTGTTCTAATAACAAATCCACTGTTTCTTTTTTGTGTGTAAACATAATTCTTTGATTAAACCTTTGAACAGTGAAAAGCCAGACAAATAGAAGATGTCATAGTTTCTTATTAATTTTTATTAATAATCTTATTGCTCCCTAGTATTTACCTTAAAAACTAAATTTATGTTTATAGCTCAACATCTGTAATGTGTAAACAACTGTGGTAGTTATTTTAAGAAAGGAAAAGAAAACATGAATAAATCAAAAACATTGCTCCCTTTCACATTAATGCCATGGGAGGTATCAATCAAGCAGCTGAATAGGATGCTACATGCAAAACTTCCTATTTCCACACAGTTCTCCAGTGTAATTGTAATGAGTTGGTAGGATCTGTATGAAATAATGATAAAAGGCACTATGGCTCAAGCCTTTAGTATCTGACATTGAGAAGAGAGACAAATGGATTTCTGTGAGCTCTTTGCCTTGATTGAGCTCCATAGTGAGACGACTGAAAGGGGGTGGGGGAGAAGGTGGAAAATAGAGGGGGGGACGATGCAGAAGGAGAGATAAAGAGGGGTTTCCAAAGGTTTTTTTATTCATATGTATTTGTGTATACATGTGTGTATAGGTGTCCATGGAGACCAGAAGAAGCCCATGGAGACAAGAGCTCAAGTTGCAGGCAGCGGTAATATGCCTGGCATGGGTACTAAGAAATGAATAGGATATTTTGGAAGAAGAGGAAGCATTCTTATCTTCAGATCTGTCACTCCAGCCCTACAACAAGTTTTATAAGAGGTCATAATCATTTCTCTTGTAGATGAGTTAAGTCTTATTAGAACACTTTCTCTCTGACAGGGCTAGAGATTGGTAGGGGGTCAAGGAAGGTGATTTCCATGTTTTAAGCTTGTGTTCTCTCTCTCTCTCTCTCTCTCTCTCTCTCTCTCATTCTCTCTCTCTTTCTCTCTCTCCTCCCCTCTGTCTATCTTTCTCTGTCACATATACACATGCACACATGCACACATGCACACACAATTTCACACATACACATGCACATACATGTGCATATGCGCGTGCACACACACACCCCATGTGATGCCAGTGAATGTGCTGTGACCTACAATAAGCTCTCAGCAGAATATCGTACCACACTTCTGAACCTCCATACTAGGATCTAAGTAAACTCAATCTCAAGTGTTTTATTGAAGGAATGTGAAAGAAATTAATACAATGTTTAAAATGGAGGGACCTCAAATCAAGATGTCAGAATAAAAAAAAGGAAGGGCAGTGTACCTACCTCAGGGCCCGGAATAGACTGATAGAGAAAGATGGTTGCTTTAGGTTACAACTATTAGTCAAGCTTCAACATGGACCTTTTATGTTGATAAGGGTTATTTTAGCACATCACATTTATAATTAGTATATAACTTCATAATGGCCTATGTAAATAGCTAAACTCTTACATATGTGCATATATAAATGTAAGCATCTCAGACACTCAGTTGTTATATCAGTGCTAAATAGAATAGGAGCTGATGTTTCACAGTACTTCTATGGTTCAGAATTCTGAGGAGTAGTGGGAGAGCTCGCATGTCAGGTCTACATACCTTCACCACTTTTAGATCCTTCCCTTTCACTCTTTCTCATATTCATTTATAAATCTATATGTCCTTTATCTTTATATCTGTATGGATATTGATATCTATCCAGATAGATCAATGAACAGATAAATATTGAAATAAGTCAATTCACTCTCAACATGAAAATTATATACTTGTGAAGCTCTTTGCATGAGTCAACATCCTGCAAAAATATCAAAATTCCTGAGGGAATCAACCTTAGTAAAATTTTATTTTGGTTGACAATCTTACAGATTCAAGTTCATGATCACTTGGTCGTACCAGTACCTCTTGGACTTGTGATGAGACAGAAGGTTGTACTGGGAAGTGTGTAGCAACAAGAGCTATGTTAAAACAGGTAGGAAGCAAAGAAAAAACTAAAGATTCTTATCTGTGCCCCATAAGCTCCTCTCTAGGGCACAAACCTCAAGTGGTCTGGAATCTTCCAATATGCCTTATATCTTAAAGCCTTTCACATTATGCTTTGGTAAGGTTCAAGTCTTTAATTCATATAACTTTGGGGAACATTCCAGATACAAATGACAACATTCCTTCTACATGGTAAAGTGTTAGATGCAGATGTTCAAAGGTTAAAAGAGATAGGTACCTTTAATAAGAACAGTTGTTCTATGCATTGTTTTATTTGAAATACAGACAGGTCTAGGAAACATTAGCTCTCTCACAATTGGGCATTTTGTATGTCTTAGTCAAGGCTTGGAAATAAGTAAATATCAATCAGTGGAAGGGAGCTATATTCTAATCTGTCTAGAAGAAAATCATTTTTGAGTATGAGAAGACAAAGGTGCTATTACACATGAGCTGTTTTGAAAAGAGGTGGGATAAGGAAGAACAAACTTTAAAAGAAATCACTGCAAATTTACAATTTACCTTAAGCATGTTAGAGGAAAAAAAGTCTAATGGCTAAGTCCTAAAACATAGAAGAAATTATACAAGACAAACTGAAGAAATAGAAGAAAATTATAAACCAGTAACATTTGAGACACTTTAACAGGAGGTGATGCCTTAGAAGAGTCGGCTAAGAAGACATGATCATGTGTAGGCTATTACACTGCAGCATCTCAGTGTGCTTTCTGACACAAAGGCAACTCTTACGTATCTTTTCAAAAATGAAAAGATAAACACAGAAAATAGGAACTAGGTAAGAAGTTAAGAAATGGGATCTGGGCTGGAGAGATGGCTCAGCCATTAAAGGCTAGGTTCACAACCAAAAATATAAGAAATTGGATCAAAGAGGGGTACGTAGAAAGTTAATTTTTAAAAATAATGATATTAACTTATTATCTTGTTGCTCAATGAGGAAAATGGCATTGTCTTGGGAAGTCTGACTATTAATGACATGAATTTTCACTGGGTTTCTAACATTCTAAAAGTGTGAAATATTTAATAATTAGGGGGGAAATGGTTGGTTATGAAGGGAAATGGTAGAAAACACAGCTTACGAAGCTTGAGAGTAACAGAAAATTTTGAAAGTGTTTGTAGACACTAAAAGAAGGACAGAGGAATTCTAAGAAATGCAATCACTAATATAATAAGACATACAGAATAAGGTATTTAGGTCACTATGTAAATTATCACATAATATATAACTAGTCGCAGTGAAGATGATCTGTGCATAGAGAGGTGTTTTAGTGCTTCTAGCTAGACTGAGGAAAGGCACCTATCAATACAAATTGCACAGCAGGAAGCTTTTGGGAGTTCCAGATTCAAAGCTCACTGTGGCTTAGGGGACTTCTTCCAATAATGACTGGCAACACCAGAGCAGTAATGTTGAGAACTGTGACAATTTTTAATATCTACTGGGGAGCACTGGAGATGAGATAAAATGTTTGGCTTATTGAAAAAGCAATAATCTGATGGCAGCTAGGAAGACCAGTTGAGCATCACAATTTGATGACTGTCAACCCTGTGCTTCTGTAGGTCTGTCTTCAGGTTATCACATTGGGAGCTAGAGGTTCAGCCTATGGATTTAAGACAGGCCATTTTCAGCAGGAACGGCGGAGAAGTCTTCTGTTTCTGTGTCAGAAGGTCTGAATGTTACAACTGTGGAAAGAGTCACATTGTGAGAAAACTAAAATGACCAAGGAAAAAGCATTTTTCCAGGTCCAGAGTCATTAGAATTACATTGTCAACATGCAGCTGGCCTTAACAAATCAAAAGCATACACAAAAATCACGTGGGATTTTTTAGCATTTAGTGTGGTGTAGTGTTCTCTCTCTCTCTGTCTCTCTCTGTCTCTCTGTCTCTCTCTGTCTCTCTGTCTCTCTCTGTCTCTCTGTCTCTCTCTCTCTCTCTCTCTCTCTCTCTCTCTCTCTCTCTGTGTGTGTGTGTGTGTGTGTGTGTGTGTGGTATGCACTAAAATTTAGTGGTGCACTTGTGGAAGTCAGAAGGCAACTCTCAGGAGTCACTTCTCTCCTTGCACCATGCCCTGTGGGTTATGGAGATCAAACTTAGGTCATCATCAGGCAGGGCTGTAGGTTTCTTTGCCCTCTGAACTCTCTTGCAGGCTCCCAGAAACACTCTTTTTGCTTCCTTCTATGACGTACAAAATCTGTACATGTACCATTGAAAAATAAAAGTTTATCTCCAGTTGTCTGCTGCCCAAAATTAGAAGTAGCTTGGAATTTAAGCCACCAACTGAGAATAAACATAGCATCTGGAGGTTTCTAAAAGGAAGGCTTTGGGAAACAAGACATCCAGGGAGTATGGACTGCAGGGACTCCTGTCACCGTGAACTCTGAAATCGAATGAAGAGCCTTACATCCCATGTCTGTTTCTCTCTAGGCTAGCATTAAATGTGACATCTATTGAAAAGGAGAGTGGAAAGAAGCACAAGGCTCTGAAAGAAGAAAGGGTAGGGTAAGCATGGCTGTACATTTCACCTTCCTAGGCACACACCACCTGGGATAAGAAAGGACCCTGTGAACACCACCAGTTCTCAGGTGAGACACTCAAATTGCTTATGGCATAGGCATAAACTACTTCAAAAGAAAGTATTAGGAAGTTTAATTTTTACCTATGTTCACGGAAGATCGTCGGCCACCCGGAGCCTCCTTCACTGCCACAGAACTAACACAGGAGTGACTTTTAAACTTTTATCTCACAGCTTAGCTGTTACTGCTCTAATTCACAAGAGTCCCACTTGTCCATTAGTCCCTCTAAGAACTCATACCTAATTTATAACCATCATGTTTATGTTGTTACTAGATATTCAAAACACTATGGCTACATTATCAAATAAAAACATGACAAAATGCTTTCAATAATTTATCAAACTTTTGTCAAGCCAATACTCAGGGCTGACATATATTTGATAGATTTCTAAATACATTTTTGTGTATATGCATTCAACAAATATGGGCTAATCTTTGTTTACAGCTGTGAGTATTGTATCTTTGAACAGTTCTGAAGGATAGTGACTTAATTTCAGTTATCTGTAAAAATGTTTTACAGAAAATGCAGTCTGTTAAAGGTGAGATAGTAATTCAGTTATTCTAGCAAAAGTTTTAATGCTTTTTATTTATTTTTAGAAATACAGTGAGATTCACACAAAGTTGAATTCATTCTCCCAAAGGGCAAAATTCTTAATTCTAGCACTATAATCTTATAGACATAAAGTAACTATGTGTTTGTTTGCACAAATGGTTGTCTGATAGCTATAATTTTCTAAAAAAAAAAAAAGAAACCCTTGTCTTTAAAAGAATAAAAAAATACATAAATGGAAAAATATGCCTAGAAACACGAGAGTGATATAAAAAAGCATTCAGAAAATCATGTCTGAGAGTTTAAGACTACAATATAATAAGAAAGCAGTCTTGATAAGTTATGTACAAATTTGTTTATATTTAATCTCTATAAATTTCTGTAACATAGGCAATGTTCCTATGTCAATTTAAGAAATGTGGCTATAGAGACAGAAGAATAAGCAGCTTATGGATTAGAGTATTGGCGGGGGAGGGTGTAAATCTTCCTGTGGAGCTAGCAACATTGAACAAACACAAACATATAGCTGCTGTGTTCAATACACAAGACCAACACACATATAGAATACACCCGTGCAGTACACACCCACAAACAAGCACACACACACAGATGCACACATATAGATATACACACAAATATACATACATGCACATACAGACACAAATACACACATATGCACATACACATAGACACACACAAATACACAGACATTGTCATACACATTCAAACATGCACACACATATACATACACATACATGCAGGACCTAAGAATAGGAGGCATGCTAAAGAGAAGACGAGGCTTAGGAGGAATAGAAGGAAGGTAAGGTGGTAGCAGTGGGTAGGATAACAATGTAGTTCAAATAGGGGAGAAACTGTAATAATAAGAACCTTAGACACATCTACATTGTTATTTGGCTTGAGCACACCTGCCAAACACATCAGATCTTGCAAAGTGACAAAAATAAGAAGATAGTATTTTGGGGCTGGATATGCTTATTCAGAATTTGCTGAATAGCTTTGTGCTGGTAGATAGTAGGTCATTCCAGCTTCCAGACTCTAACACTCAGACAGCCCAAGCTAAAGAAATCCTCTCATAGCCCTGCAATTGCATTAATGCAGAAAGTGACCCAGCTGTCCCACGACTGTCTCCATGACTGACTTTGTTCCTGGGTATGCTCATCAATATACTTCAATATTTACAAAAATAAAAATTATTTATCTGTATTTGAATAATCCAGGAATATCATGCAATTATATTGTTGTAACTCACAGCCAATTCAAAAATTTCCCATCTATGTGCTGTCAAGGAAATGCAAACCAAAATGACTCTTAGATTCCATCTTCTACCTGTCAGAATAACTAAGATCAAAAATACAAGTGACATTGCATGCTGGCAAGGCTACAGAGCAACAGTAACATTCTTCCATTGCTGGTGAAGTGCAAACTTGTATATACACTTTGGAAGTCTATATAGTGGTTTCCCAGAAAATTGGGAATAGACCTACCAGAAGACTCATCTGTACTTACTCCTGGCCATATACCCAAAGGACTCCTGTTTCTACCACAAAGACACTTGCTCAACTATGTTCATAACAGCTTTATTAATAATAGCTAGAAACTGGAAACAATCTAAATGTCCCTTAACCAAAGAATGGATCAGGAAAATGTGGTATGCACAAGGGAGTATCATTCAGCTATTAAAAACAATGACATCATCAAATTTGCCAGCAAATGGATGGAACTATAAATTTCATCCTGAGTGAGGTAACAGACCCAGAAAAACAAGCCTGGTATATATCTATTTATAAGTTGAAATTAGCTGTAAAAGACAACCATGCTACAGACCCAAAAATGCTAAGTACCAAGGAAGGCTCAAGGCGGGTGTATGGTTCTCCCTGGAAGGGAAAATAGAGTAGACATAATAGGTAGAGGGGAGATGAGGTGGATCAGAACAGACAAAATCTGCTTGAAGGAGGATGGAGGGAGAGAGTACTGGGAGAGATAACTAGAACTGAGGAATATCTCCAGAATAAGCTAGAAGCCTTGTGCAATGGTAACCCCCAGGAATCTATGAGGGTGACCCTAAAATCATAGCAGTGGGGAACCCAGAGCCTGAACTAGCCATGTCCTTCAATCAGGCAAGACTTCCAGTGAAGTGATTGGGAAACCAACCCAGTCACAAAACTTTTCATCTATAATTTATCACGCATACAAGATTTACTGGAGTAAAGGTAGCACTGAACCTGTCGAAGTGTCCAACCAATGACTATCCAGCTTGAGACCAATGCCATGAGAAAGAGTTTACCCATGACACTGCCTGGAGACCCAGACCAAGAGGCTAGATAGCCCAGAGAAGGAGGATAGAAAATGATTCCTAATGATACTCAGCTATACTGATAAATTAGTGCCTAGCCCAATTGTCATTAGAGAAGCTTCACCCAGCAACTGACAGAAATAGATGTAGCGACCTACAGCCAAACATTGAGCTGAGCTTGGAGAATCCTGCAGAAGAGTAGAGAAAAGATTGTATGGGTCAATAACATGACAAGAAATCCCTGAGAATCAACTAACCTAGTCTCACAGGGACTCACAGAGACTGAACCAAGAACTAGGGAGCCTACATAGGATTGACCTAGGGTCTCTGGATATATGTTAGAATTGTGTAGCTTAGTCTTCCTGTGGGGCTCCTAACAGTGGGAGGGGGCTATTTCTGACTCTTTTTGCCTTGTTTAGGGACCCTTTCTTTCTACCATGGTTTATTGATATCCAAGGGAAGCCTGCCCTTTCCTGAAGAGAAATGGAGGGGAAGTGGATAGGTCAGCAGAATTCAACTAGGGGGAAAGAAAGGAAGGGAAATTGTCAAGGAAGGAAAGAAGGAAGGTAGGAAGGAAAGAAAGAAGGAAGGAAGGAGGGAAGGAAGGAAGAAATATACACATATAAAACAAAAACCTCCTATCATTGTCAAGTCAAATGGGTCTGAACATTGGAACAAACGTTAAAGAAGGAATTTTCATTATGAAAAAATGATTGAAACATGAGAAATGTGTTGTTGCCTCCTTATAACATATCATAATGAAGTCACAGTGTAGAGTTGTGTGAACATGTATCTTGCATTTCAAAATCAAGTGCTCTGAGGCTGTTTGAAAGGTGAAAAGAACATTTGACACACTTTGGCTTTAAAAGTCAGTTGTTTTTCATGGAGATAAAGAATTTAGTGAAGTACTTAGGAAAGAGGACTTCAATGTAAGCATGCTGCTCAACTCATACAGGAAATTCCAAAAGCACTTTGTATCTTCCTTTCCCATCTTTTTAGATTCTTTAAATAACCTTTATAGATTATTCAGTGTTGGCTTTCATTTTCAGTTGCCTTCCCTTGAGAGACCGTAGAAGTCCTAGTGTTTTCAAACATGTGAGTGCAGAGGAAATAAGAATCGGGAATTACTGAGATGAATAATTTGAGTCCCAGTTTTGTAGTTGCAAGCATATGATGGGAAGGACCCTGACAGACAGAAATCTCACTCTGTTTGACATTCAAACAGGCAGTTGGTATTTAAAGAGATGAAAGAAGAATTCTTTTTGTTGTTGTTGTTGTTTTTGAAATGTCGATTCACAGAGAAATGAGATGCTAGAAAGGGCTCAGCTTCTTGAATTCAAATCTGTGAGTCTCAAAGCTGCTGCAAAGAAGTTAGGTGTGAAACTCCCCACTCATAGGTAAAAATGCATAGTTGAAACACACTAGAGCAATAAATGATTATCCTGAATTTCAGACTCATTGAAGCCAATGCTTCATTGATGGGAATATCTCTCAGTCAGTCACTAATGACCTCAGGGTTAGGAATTGAGAAAACTACAGATATACAGAACAAAATTAAAACCCTTGATGACTTCCTTGCTGGTAAGATTAAGCCTAGCACCTGTGTTTTCTTCCATAGGCATTCTACTTCAGTAGACATTGCGCATGCAGGTACCACCCTCAACTTCCGTAAAACACTATCTTACCCAGATTTCATACATAAAGGCAAAATCTTGGCTGCTTTGGGATTCATTTGGTTTTCAAAGTAAAACTTAAAAAATAAAAAAAAAGTAGAGAGTTTTCACTCACAGAGGGAATGCTTTTTCCTCAACTATCTGAGTTTTTGAATTCTCAGAATATTCCTAATGACTTTAAAGTAATGAAGAGCAGATCTCTAAGAACTCTGTACTTTAAAACTGTGCATTTTTTTATAGTGTGGCTACCACACCTGTGAGCAATCAGATGTTTTCAGTTTCCTTTTTAGACTTTCTACTTTATCTGAAATATGCACATTCTTCAGAAGTTCAGAGTGTTAGTTTGGTGGCAGACTTATGAAAACTTAATGGTGTTTTTTCTTATGTCACTTTGAACTAACTCAGGTCAGGGTTCCACAACAACTATTGGGGATGTGTTTGTTATACTCAGAGAAAAATGGAGGAGCTTCTCATTGACTTAAAATATTTTCATATTTTCATTGAGAAGAACAAAAATAAAAGAATGAAAGCAAACCATTGCTTTGTGCTTAATTTTAATTGGTTGTATAAACTCTTCCCACCATTCAGTGGTTATAGGTAATTATTCCTGCTCAGTGTTGACACACTCTAATTTCCCATTCTGATGTTTAATGGGGGAATTTACAAAACAAATCATTTTAAGAAACAATAGACAAATTTTCTTTAGATGTACGAAGTCAATAAACCAAAATTGGTGTGAACTTTTAAAAATGGTTTTCAGAAAGGAAGATTCCATCTGTCACAAATAATGCTTTTCTTCATATTACCAAATTTCCCTGTATCACTTAATCAGCCAGCTAGAAATTTCAATTAGAGATGAAGAGTGGAGCGGATAATGAAGAACATGATTTACTTATTTGTAGCAGTAATGGGAATGAGAGATGACATCAAAGTTAGTTCAATGATATCTGAGAATTAATCCAACTAAATTGAAAAAAAATTAGCAAGGCAGCCAAGTGACAGTCTAGAACCCCGGAAGATGTTTAGATTCATGTTAGGTTGTCTGTCAACATTTGACAGTTATAAACATTTACAGATTCAATACAATCCCCACCAAAATTCCAACTCAATTCTTCATACAGATAGAAAGAGCAATTTTCAAATTCACTTGTAATGACAAAAAAAAAAAAAAACTCAAAAAAACAAAAGATGGCTAGAACTATTCTCAACAATAAAAGAACTTCTGGGGGAATCACCATCTTTGTACTCAAGTTGTACTAGAGAGTAATATTGATAAAAACTGCACGATATTGGTACAGAGACTGGCAAGAAGATCAATGGAATAGAATTGAAGACTCGGAAATGAACCCACACACCTATGGTCACTTGATCTTTGACAAAGGAGCAAAAACTGTACAGTGGAAAAAGGACAGTATTTTCAACAAATGTTACTGGGTCAACTGGAGGTCAGTATGTAGAAGAATGCAAATCTATTCATTCTTATCTCCTTGTACAAAGCTCAAGTCCAAGTGGATAAAGGACCTCCACATAAAACCAGTTACACTGAAACTAATAAAAGAGAAAGTGGGGAAGAACCTCTAATACTTAGGCACAGGGGAGAAGTTCCTGAACAAATAGCTTATGCTCTAAGATCAAGAATTACAAACGAGACCTCATAAAATTGCAAAGCTTCTGTAAGGCAAAAGATTTTATCAATTGACAACCAACAGTTTGGAAAAAGATCTTTACCAATCCCACATCCAATAGTGGGCTAATATATACAAAGGACTCAAGAAAATAGACTTCAGATAATAAAATAACCATATTAAAAATGGGCTACAGAGCTAAACAAAGAATTCTCAACTGAGGAAACTCAAATGATCACAAAGCACCTAAAGAAACAGTCAACATCCTTAGTCATCAGGGAAAATGCAAATCAAAACAACCCTGAGATTCCATCGCACACCAGTCAGAATGGCTAAGATTAAAAACTTAGGTATAGTAGATGCTGGCGAGGGTGTGGAGAAAGAGGAATACTCCTCCATTGTTCATGGGACTGCAAGATGGTGCAACCACTTTGGAAATCAGTCTGGCAGTTTCTCAGAAAATTGGACGTAGCATTACCTGAGGACCCAGCTATACCACTCCTGGTCATATATCCAGAAGATGCTCCAAGATATAACTAGGACACATGCTCCACTACATTCATAGCAGCCTTATTTATAATAGCCAGAAGGTGAAAACAACCCAGATGTCCTTCAGCAGAGGAATGGATACAGAAAATGTGGTACATTTACACAATGGAGTATTACTCAGGTATTAAAAACAATGAATTCATGAAATTCTTAGGTAAATGGATGGAATTAGAAAATATCATCCTGAGTGAGGTAACCTAATCACAAAAGAACACACATGGTATGCACTCACTGATAATTGGATATTAGCCCAAAAGCTTGTCATACCCAAGATATAACTCATAGACCACATGAAGCTCATGAACAGGGAAGACCAAAGTATGGGTGCTTCGGTCCCTCTTAGAAGGAGTAACAAAATGCTCATGGAAGCAAATATGGAGACAAAGTGTGGAACAGAAACTGAAGGAGGGGTCATCTTGAGACCATTCCACCTGGGTATCCATGCCTTGTGCAGTCACCAAAGGCAGATGCTGATGTGGCTGCCAGGAAGTACATGCTGACAGGAGCCTGATATAGCTGTCTCCTTAGAAATCTTCCAGAGCCTGACATATATAGAGGTGGATGCTCACAGCTAACCATTGAACTGATCATGGGGTTCCCAATGGAGGAGTTGGAGAGAAGACTGAAGGACCTGAAATGGTTTGCAGCCCAATGGGGAAAGCAACAATACCAACTAATCAGAGCTCCCAGGATTTAAACCCCCAACCTGGGAGCACATATGAAGGGACCCATGGCTCCAGCTTTGTATATAGGGGAGGATGGCATTGTTAGGCATAGGTGGGAGGGGAGGTCCTTGGTCCCATGAAGGCTGGATGCCCCAGTGTTGGGGAATTGAAGGACAAGGAGGTGGGAGTGGATGGGTGCGTAGGGGTACATCGTCATAGAAGCAGGAGGAGGGGGTATGGGATAGAGGGTTTCTGGGTGGTGGGGTAAATGAGGTCAGGGAATAACATCTGAAATATAAATAAAATAGCCAATAAAAAATAAATTACAAAAAAATTGTTTCATCTTATAAGTCTCTACTATAATTGTACCTGTAAAAGTATTTGTAAGAGAAGATGTGTGTAGACATGGGTAGTGTTTCCTTCCAGAAAGAAATCAGGAGGAATGGATTAATGAAGTCAGGTGAAATATTTTGGAAACCCTTGTGAGGACCTACTCTTTTAAAGAACAAGAGTAGACTATCCAAGAAGGATGGGTTTCCGCATCTTTCAGAATGTGGCCTATGTTTAGAATTCAAAGGAATGCAAGAAGTAGGAGTTTCCATCCTGACACTCACAGAGCTTCTGATGTACTTGCAGCCCATGGACAACTGTGGAAGCACCATTACTATGGCTACATCCTCCCAATACAGAACTGAACAACAAACTTACTTGAGGAGATGGAAGTATTTGACTTACAACCAGAATGTATGCATGGAATGTGAGGACCACAATAGGTGTAATACTACTATTTACACTGAAAATCCATACAGGACTGTGCTGAAAACTGAATATTGTCGCCCTTGGGAGCGACGTCTGGAGCTTTGTTTGCCCTTGTGAACTAGAAGGTTCTGGGATACAGAATAAAAATGTAGGGGCTTCATGTGAAATGCTTTCAGACTTCAAGGAATTGTTCTAGGATCCATATTATCTCAGATAGAACCAGGACCTGTGAGAGGCTCTCAAGTGAATATCTGCTACCTAACCATACCTACCAATAAGCCACTGCCCAGTGGGGTCTCAGCACACATGCTCTGTTCAAAATACCATATTTCTTGATGCTATCAAATAAATGTGAAGATTTCCAAGTCTCGGGTCACAGTGGGATTGAAAGGAAAAGCTGTAATATGATTCAAAATCATGCTTGTCTTTGAAAGTACTCCCAATGGAAAATTACTATCTATTTCACTGAAACCCCACACAGGCCCTGACAGTTCTGTAGGAATCTTCCTCCAAATCTCTCAAGTTCCATCTCTTACTTCTATGAAAAACAAGAAGTAAAACACAACACAAAGACAACTATGCAAAGTCTTCATAAAGTGAGATTTACAGCCCTCTTGGGTGGCTCATTTCCCTGCCATGGAAGCCAGGGTGACTTGTTTGCTTGATGCAGTGTTTTCTAGAGATCATCCTGGGAGGGATAATGGGCTGGATCCCTCTTCTTTCTTTTACATTCTTCAAATTTTCATACTGCTGTCTGGGACTGTCTGTCAGTTAGAGTGTTTGCATACATGCCCATGTTTGGAAGGAAGCCAGAGGAAACTATTACGTGGCCAGCTGTGACTCACATCATTCCTTTGATACAGGGACATTCTCCAAGACTGGAGCTAGGTTTAGCAGCCAGTAAACCCAGGAGAACCTCCTACCTCTGCCCTCTACCACCTTGAGTTAGAGGTCCAAAGCCACACCAAGCTTTTTCCATGGATGCTGAAGGTTCACACTTGGGTTCTCATCTTTGCACAGCAAGACCTCTATGCTGTCAGTCAAGCTTACCTTCTCACAATGCAGTCAACTCAAGTTCAGGCTCAGTGTGTGGCGGAATTATAATTTATCACATTATGATGTGATATAGGGATTACTAATTTAATTTTTCTATCAAAAGTTTTTAATACATTTTCTAAAATTTTTGAGTCTCTTCAATTGATCTTAGCACATTTATCATTTATTAAAGTTTTGTGACTTTTAACAGCTCCTTTATTAATCATTTTTGTTCCTTTCTTTCCCAAATAATTCAGAGTACAATTAAGGTCAGTACAAATCTGTCACATTTGTGCGTAAGGGCTGCAAAGTGATGTGGGGAGATAAATGGTGGTGGGGTACGACATAAGCACATTGAGGGAATACATTAAATTTAAGTAAATAAATATGTTATAAATAAAAAGATTACTAACCACCATGCTTACAAAATAAAATAAACTACAGGAAGCGAAAGGTAGCATTGTAGAGTTATAGTGTGTTGTTTGTGAATTCACAGCAGCTCACAGCATGCTGTAGGCTGTCAGCCTCTCTTTTCTTATAGATCCATCCAAAGTGAATTACAGTCCTTCAGGTTCTATTCCTACTCTGAGTTCTGTACAGGTGTAGCATTTTGTCATCTCTTGGACTGTAACTTTATTGTAACTTTGTTTAGCCACACTTACACTTAGCATTTCCTTAAGTGGCTTACAGCATGCATTATGTCAGAATGCCAGGCAGTTTGCATTCTGGAAGCTGTAGGCTGTTCTATGCAGCCGAGGTGTGGGATATCCTAAACCTTATAGACTTAAGTTCTACAATGTGTACACAACTAAATTATTTCACTCTAAGTCTTTCAGTACTCATAATCTGTTGTTCAGAGATGGACTGTATCCAGAGTTCTGTTTTAGGGTATTATTGTTGTGAACAGACACCATGACCAAGGCAAGTCTTATAAAGGATGGCATTTTTGGGGGCTGGCTTACAGGTTCAGAGGTTCTGTCCATTATCATCAAGGTGGAAACATGGCAGCATCCAGGCAGGCATGAGGAGAAGCTGAGAGTTCTACATATTCAGCTGAAGGCTCCTAGCAGAATACTGGCTTCTAGGCAGTTTGGGTAAGGGTCTTAAAGCCCACACTCACAATGACACACGTCCTCCAACAAGGCCACACTCCCTGGGCTGAGTATGCACAAACCATCACAAGTTCTAACATGCCCTATATTGTGATACAGTACACTGCAATTTATTTAACCACATATGGATGATGACAACATAATTTCTTTACAATTATCATCACATAGAGTAAGAATGATGATTTTTGCACCCTATTTTTTGTAAAATATAAATTTGTAAAATCTCGAGGAATGAGATTGCAGGATCAGCATATTTGAAATTATTAAATTTACTGCTCAAGTTATTCACCAGAAGGGCTGTTCAAGATATGATCTAATTAAAGTGCTAAGCTAAGATTTCTTTCTTTCTTTCTTTCTTTCTTTCTTTCTTTCTTTCTTTCCTTCCTTCCTTCATTCTTTATTTCCTTCTTTCTTTATTTCTTTCTTTTTGATTTTTGATAAAGAAGGCAAAACCATGCAATGGAAAAAGGAAAGCATACCTTCAACAAATCGTTCCGGTCTAACTGGATGCCTGTATACAAAAGAATGCAAATATGTATCACACTGCACAAAACTCAAGTCCAAGTGAATCAAAGACCATAATTTAAAACCAGATACACTAGATCTAAAAGAACATAAAGTGGGGAATAGCCTTGAATCTTTGTTGCCAGAGTAACTCCCCGACCAGAACACCAATGGCTCAGGCTCTAACATCAGAAACTGATAAATGGGAATTCATAAAACTGAGAGGCTTCTGTAAGGCAAAAGACACTGCCAATAGGACAAAATGGCATCCTAAAGACTAGAAAAGGATCTTTGTCAACCCTACATCTGACAGAGGGTTGATAAACATGCATCTTAATGCGCTTTACCTAAAACTTGTTGGATTATTGTATGGGATCATGCTTTTATAAATTTGATTGTCCTATGTCACTTTTTATTCTGGAATCAGTATTTTTTTTGTTTAAATGCTTTTAATGATTTTCAGATGATCTTGCAACACTGAATGTAATAACATTTATAACATAGTCCAATTTCATATTTTTGTCTAATTATCATTTCTATTATTTCTGAATTTGTATTCAAATTATTGTGAAATACTACTTCACAAATTACTCTGATAAATTATATCTCTCTGATTATATATATTTTTATATTTACATTTAATATGTACTTATACATTTGTATATTAAACAATAGAGACATCAAAATAAATTAAATATAATTGTCAATTCCTCAACAATTTTTCTACATAGTTGGAATAATTAGCTAAACATGTATTCTTCACTTCTAGTTTTCTTTCTGATTTGCAATCCTATTTTTTTATTTCCTAAATTTTCACAATCATTTTGTAGAAGTCTATTCTGGGTCACTTTATTTATTTCTATTGCATGTATTCTTTCTTTCTATTTTTTTAATTTCAAATTACTCTCACTTAATAACATTTGAACATTTTCTAGGATATTTGCTTTTCTTTTTAAAAATTTCCATTAGCTATTTGTTTAATGTGTGTGTGTGTGTGTGTGTGTGTGTGTGCGCATAGGTGAGCATCACGACGTCTACATGGAGATAAGAGGACAATGTGCTCCTGTTTCACCTCTCTCCCTCCATCATGTGGATCCTAGGGATAGAAGCTAGCTTGTCAGGCTTAGCAGCAAATTCTTTTACTCACTGAGCCATCCTGTTAGCCCTCATGTTTTCTTTCTTTCTTTCTTTCTTTCTTTCTTTCTTTCTTTCTTTCTTTCTTTCTTTTTCTTTCTTTCTCTCTCTCTCTCTCTCTCTCTCTCTCTCTCTCTTTCTCTCTCTCTCTCTTCCTTTCTTTCTTTCTTTCCCTCCCTCCCTCCCTCCCTTCCTTCCTTTATCTCTTTCTTTCTTTCTAAAGGACAACATTTAATTGGGGCTGGCTTACAGGTTCAGAGGTTCAGTCCATCATTATCAAGATGGGAGCATGGTAACATCTAGGCAGACATGGTGCAGGCAGAGCTGAGAGTTCTACATCTTCATCTGAACGTTGCTAGTAGAAAACTGACTTCCAGGCGTCTAGGACGAGGGTCTTAAGCCCATGCCCACAGTGACACACTTACTCCAATAAGGCCACACCTCCTAACAGTGCCACTCCCTGGACCAAGCATATACAAACCGTCACAAGATGATTCCCCTTCTGTGTTAGCATGTCTATTTATACTGCTGATGTTCCAATCTTATTAGTGCAGACATTTCTAGGCAAGATTGTTTACAGCCAACTCCCTTTTTTTTTTCTGGCTCTCACATACTTTCAACCTCTTCTTATGCAATGTTCTCTGAGCCACAGGTGCCAGAGCTGTGATGTATATTTATGCTTTGGGGAATGGGCTGCTCATGTTTTCTTTAAAAAAAAAAAAATAATAATAATAAAAAGTTGGCCAGTTGACTTCGCAATTCTGCTGTTTGACTTTATGTTATTTCAGAGTCCTAAAGTTTTTCTGTGAGGTCCTTACCTGTGTACAGAGTCTCTAGCCTCTTTTAGGTGTTATTACAATTTCCTCATTGAAGATATAGGAAATAATATATTTCTCCTAATCTTGAGATGTTTACTCATGACGTTTGCATATTTATAATGGTTGCAAATTCAGCAGTGCAAGCAGAACAGACAATTAACTGTTCCCATATTTCTATGACCCCTGACTCAGGAACAGGTTTATTACCCTTGTCTGAGAAACACAATCCATCTCCGTCACTGCTCTCATCTAACCCTGCTTCCTAACTCCAAATCAATAAGCCTTAAAAGTGCCTTGTAATCCTGACAGTGTTTCTCTCCAGGGAGAAAATGTTGTGTTAGGGTTTTGATGGGTTCTGACACCATACCAATTTCATTTGACAATGAGCTGAAAGTTGAGCAGTGCACTGAGCCATGCTGGTAATTTGACACCAACTTTGGAATATTGCCTTTCAGCCTTAAACAGGAAGCCATCATTTGTTTAAAAAAAAAGTGAACTAAGTTACTTATTATATCATCAGTCTGATTTCTTCCTGAGAGATTAAGAGAGTATGTTTTAGTATAAACATAGTAAGATAGTATTATTATTATTGCTATTGATGTTGATTAAGATGCTTAATTTATAAGACAATATAATAGAAATATTTTTAATGTAAAATAACCACATTCCAGGCTCTACACAACTAACTCAGTTCTCTAACTAAAAATATTCAGAAAATAAGAAAATCTCACAAATGTCAGTGTATTCTACCGTATATTGGGAAATAAATTTAATTTAAATGTTATTAACATCCATTTCAATCCAAGAGAAAGTAATAGCAAAACAATGTTGACTGTTGAATCTAAACTGTTAATAAATAAGTGCTTGATGATATTGTACCAACCAGTAATAAACCTGCAGTGAATCATCCTACCTGAGCAGCCTGCTGGCATATTTCTATATCCTTCAAGTTTCTAATGCTGAAGACAATACCATTCCTCCTTATTAGAACATTTCAAGCTTGCAGTCCTATGACATAAGAAGTTTAGTTCAGTGATTATATGACTGAAATGATATAGCTGGATGACCTAATATGAATTTCTTACTAATCATGTCAATAGTTTGAAAAATAATGTAAAATTAGCATGTGGCTCAATAGGAGAACACTTGAGTAGCAGGTGTAACATCCTGGGTGGGATCCCAGGCACCAAAAATTGACAGAATCCACAGCAGTATAACAACAACAATAATAATAGAATGAAAAACTGTGCAAAATCAAGTTTATCAGATCCAATTCATAATCCAGGGATATTTGAAGGAGTGTGTGGATGTCAATGGAGAAATGTAGGAAGCAATAGCCTAATGCTTCCATTCTTAGGCATTCCTCATGGATTTTAGAGTTCCAGTGAAGAGATGGGAAACTTTGGATCACATTGTGAGCCCTGTGTCCTATACACACTGAAGTGAGCTTTTTACAGGAATGTTATCGATGTGTATCCAGCCAACAACAAATCACTTGTGATTACTTAAAATTAGCATATTGGTATTCATTAAGCATTTGAGGTCAGTTTTGATTTAATTTTAGCAAAGTTTTTATTTTGAGGAAATTTTATTAAAAACTGATCTATACAAAATGTGTACCTGCTTTGTTTTGAATATATATATGTTTAGATTTACTAGTTTAAATATAATATGGCAGACAGGAGGTGACTCTACCAAGCACAAGTAGACATCAAACGCCATTGAGGCAGGCATGAGAGTTTTTGTCCTCATCTGTGTGAGACTTTGTTTGAATGAATAGAGAAAACAGTTATGCATTTGGTCATCTTTGCACAAAGAAATATACTTTTGGAAATGTAACATCCAAAACACAAAGAAAATGACTTGGAATAATTGCTGCAAATTTAGAAAGACTGAAGATTGAAGTAATTTTTTTCATTTGAATATTATAGTACATAAATTTTTAATACTTCCTGGAAGAAATATTGGGTTATAAAGGTTTGTGTGACTTGCAGAAGTTGTGTTATTCTTTATAGATATACCAAAAAGATAGAATAGAATCAAAAATGTTTAAACTAAATAAGAAGATGGCTACATGAAAAAATTTTAAACTGGAGAATAATTTAGAAAAGTGTATCTAAATATAGATAGAAAATGCATACTCTTTCCAAAAAGGTAATTATGTCAATTAACATGAAGAAACAGACTAAATCCCTTTCACAAAGAAAAATATTAATCCAAATTCAGAACACACACACACACACACGCACACACACACACACATACACACACACACAAACAAACATACTCAAACACACATAATATTAAGTACACAGGTATTTCAAAATATCTAGTTGTCACTCAACTTTGTTAAGGAAATTAGTGATGTTCAGCTTTCCAAGGAAAGGGGCATAAAGTAGGTCAAAATACATAGTCTAATTTGTTTATTTTTTAGTATACTGAGTTCACTGACATTTATCTTGTTCCAGGCAGAAGTCTTAAAAAGACCTCTGCAGAAGGCTAGTCAACACACAGTGTGGCCACACAAATCTGAAATCACACTGTGGTGATGCTTCAGGGTTCCAACTAGAGAGTGGCAGACTAGATGAGAGTTTCTTTTGTTTTCTGATTTTATGTACTTATTTATTTTTTTATGTGTTCATTCACCTGCATTTGTTTCTATGCAAAGGCTGCATGGATATATTGGTGTCAGAGAGGGTATCTTCTCCTGGAACTCGAATCACGGGCAGTTGTGGGACATTTGGTGTAGGCATTGGTTTCCTAATCCTCTACAAAAAGTAGAAAGCAATCTTAACCAGTGAATCATCTCTCTAGCCTTGAGTTTCTCTTTTTAATATAATATTTTTATTTATTGTTTGAGAACTCTGTATGGTGTATAATGTGTTTTGACCATATCGACACCTCTACATGGCCTTTCAGCTTCTCCTAGATTTCTCCTCCATGTTTGACAAACTTCATTTCTTCTTTTTAAGAAAATATTCATTGTATAACCAAGTCCAATTAGTGCTGTCGGCATATGCATGAATTTGGATTTTCCAGTAAAACAGTGGTTCTCAACTTTCCTAATGCTGCAGCCCTTTAATGCAGTTCCTCATCTTGTGGTGAGCACCAACCATAAAATCATTTTTGTTGCTGCTTCATAACTATGATTCTGCTACTGTTATGAGTCATTATATAAATATGTTGGATATAGAGGTTTGCCAATGTGTTCATAACCCACAGTTTGAGAACTGCTGCATTATAGCATTGTCAGCCTATGAAGGACCACATATCAGCCAGGATTCTCTAGAGTAATAGAACTTATAAAATTAATGTATACCTATATATGATACATATATCATAGATTATATAATGAATATATATATATATACATATATATATATATATATATATATATATTCACTTTCACACTGTGGTTCAATTAATCCAACAATAGCTAGCTATGAACAGAAAAGTCCAGGAATTCAGTAGTTGCTCAGTCCACAAAGCTGGATGGTTCAGTTGGTCTTCAGTTTGTGCAGGAATCCGGAAGAAGTAGGGTCTAATGTCAGTGAAGGAACAGACTTGTTAGTGAGGTGAAGGCAAGCATACAAAGAGCAAAAAATCTTCCTTCTTCTATGTCTTTACATAGGCTTTCCATGGTACAGGTTAGAGGGGGTTATTTCCACTCAAATGATCTGTATTAAAGATGTGTCTTCCTGCTTCAGTTCCTGGATTAGAAGTGGATCTTCCTACTTTAAATTAAGCAAAAATCACTCACACTTGTGAGCTCTACTTTTGGGTTTTAGCTAATTCCAGATATAGTCAAGTTGACAACCAAAAATAGCTACCACAAAAAAAAAAAAAATAGCTACCACAGTACCGTTAAAGTTCCTTTCCCTGCCTCAGTCATCACTAACTGGCTGTGCTCACTCAGCTAGGGCTAAGTCTATGCTATCCCCTCCACCATTTGTGCTATAATGCTGAGTGGCTTGTTCCTGTGCTGAACTCTAGGATCTCTAGAAGGTAACCACAGTTGCTATGAGTTCATGAACACAATGTTCCTGTGATGTCCAGAAGGCAATACAAAGTTTAAATGCTATAACTCTAAGTAAGGGTCAAAGTACTGCCAGAAGCTATGGGATATAAAACAAAAAGCCCATTGCTTTCATTTTATACTCTATGCAGGATATACTTTCTAAGTTGTTCCTTAGGCTACACCATAGAGACTCTCAAAACAATACATGTTGTCACCATATGCTTTGGTCACAACACAAGAAGGAACCAAGGTAGTGCCAGCTTAAAGGCATTCACCCTCCTGTCTAGATTTCATTTCATAGGAAGATCTTTTCAAGTTGTTGGAAGAGAAAAGTCATCAATAGACATACCCATTTGTAAACCTGTGAGTTGTCATTATAACTGGCCTGACAAGATATGTCCAGAATGCAAAATGGCATGAATTTTATGAGGATACTCAATCACTTTCTGATTGGTTAAGAGCTACCGTACAGGAAGAAATTCATATCTAGCATGGCAAATCTAGCAAAGAATCTGTGCCTGGGGAACTCTTAGTCTCGGGGCAGAACTTACTCATTTATTTTGTTAAATAGACATTGTATCAAACTACCTTCTAAATGCTTCTCTCTCTGTCCATTGACTAGTGAAACTGCCAGTCCTCATCAGAACTTATTTCTTTAGAGGATAATGGATCATGTAATGACTCACAATTAGCAAAATGTATAGACATTGATAAAACACTGCTTTCCCCCCAAGGGTCAAAAACCAGAGGTCAATGTGGTAGAGGGAGTGTAAAAGCCAGAGGTTCAGTGAACAGACACAAATGAATTTCTTAATTTCAGGATGATGAAGAGTGACATTTTGAAATAATCTCTGGTAGATTCCTAATATACATATATATTAATGTCAGAATATTATTTTGTAAGATGTGATAAATGTGTCCCTTGAAAGTTCGTTTGTTGCAGTCCCAGCTCTTAATATCTAAGACTTTGATTGTATTCTCGTAAAAGTCAACTAAAGTGATAATAAATTTAAAATGCATTCATTAGGGCATCCGTGATCCAGTATAACTGGTCACCTTATAAAAACTAAACTGTCTAGAGAATTTTACAAAGAAAAATTCATACAAAGTAAAACTGTTATGAAAACTCAAACAAACTAGTAACCCATTTAAATAAAATGATGCTCTGGTGAATACAAAGATAGTGTTAGAGGTAAATATGGAAACAGGCTTCCAAATAAATGAGGTCTAAATGAGTGTACATCTGTATTATGGTGTACATCTGTAATCCCAGCACTCAGAAGATGGTAGCCAACAATCAGGAGTCCAAGACACATGAGTTCAGCTATGTGGTAGGTTCGAGGCCACAATTCACAACACAAGCAACAGTATGAAATCAACAAAGAAAGAAATAAGAGGTGGGGAAGGAAGAAGTATGGATAGTTGCTGAAAAAAAGAGAACAGAAAGGAAGAAGGATGAAGAATAAGGAAGGAAGGATGACAGGGGGTAGGGAAGAAGGGAGGGTAAGTAGGAAAGAAGGGAGAGAGAAACAAAAGAAGGAAGAAAGGAAGGAAGGAAGGAAGGGAGGAAGGAAGGAAGGGAGGAAGGAAGGAAGAAAGGAAGGAAGGAAAAAAGGGATGACAGGAGGGAGGAAGAAAGGAACAAATAAAGAAAAGAAGAAAGGAAGGAAAGTGAACATAGTCTGCCCACCCTCCTGTTTTTGTTGGACTAGACCTTTCAGAAGTGTGACAAAATCTATTGCTTAAGCCAATCTCTCTGTTGCACTCTATTATGAAAGACTTAGCAAATCAATGGAGCATCCTTAAAAGATATCTATGCAGCGCCCCTTTCCCACAGAGCAAAGGCGTTGCATAGAAGGTATAGGAAGATTTTAAGAATAGAGATAATGGATGATGGTAGTAAAAGTGATGTGGTACACAAGATAACACCACTCTACACCTCTACTCACACTGGCCATGGCTGCATACAAAAGACCAGTAGAAACAGTCAGAAAAGATCCTAGTATGGATGGGGAAAGGGCTAAAAACATCTCATCCCCTTCTGAAGAGCTATTGACTGTTAATCACTCTCTACTTAGAGAGTGAAAGTCAGGTTTCTTCAAGATATGTGCCTTAGATACTACTGCTTAGTCCTGTCATCAGCTCCTTGCCAATGCAGAGACTGGCAGCACTAAGTACATTCAGTGGATTTAAAATAAAAGCAGATGGACTTCTGAATGAAAACTGTTTGAAGGACAGGAAAGGAATTGAAAGGGTTGGAATGGAGATAGATTGGTTAAAAAAAATGTTTTAAACAGCAAAATCTTCTCAAACAAAAAGAAATAAAAGGCAATAGAGCTTTCAGTCAAGAGCATAGAGACCAGAAGATGTTTGGCAATTATGATTTCAGGAATTCTTGGTGGTCCATCGTATTCATTGTAAAAATATTACATCAGAGGCAGTATTTCATGGAGATTTTGTGAACATGAGACTGTCTTTGGAAGTTACTTATACAAATACTTTGTGTCTCATTTTTCACAAATCCATATATATAAGAAAATAGTTGAAGGCCTAAGCAATAACTGTTACATGATGATCTCGGAGCGTATTTGTCAAATGGACAATGGTACATTTTCCACATACATTTTCCTACAAATATTCTACTTAATAAAGATTACATTTTGTGGAAGATGACCCCAAAAAGATGATTCCAAATGGACTAAGGTTTTTATGACTTTTGAACTGTATGTAAAATGTTCCTAGTATTATCCTTTATAATTATAGAGATTATATAAATAGTATGTTGAAAACTTATGGCTTTTAGTGACTATAATTAGGTAGTGTGCATAATTATTTAGAGATTATTATGTCAAATATGGTGAAACTACAGCATCATAATTGAAATATAATTAAGCTAACAAACATAATCACAAATAGAATTTATAATGAGGAAAATTTTGCTTTCATTTGTTATTAGAAAGTTTTGTAAATCTTCAATAAGATTGAAATTATTTGCATTTACTTGGCTGGGAATTCAGATATAGAACTGTACTTTATAACCTTGTTTTAATATAAAAGGAAGGATCTACACAGAAGACATATTAATTAAAGACAGTAGGATTTTGTTAATATATTCTCAAAGGAACTGAAACAGTGTCAAAGGAAGAGCTGCATATGAGTGTTCAAAGCAGTCCTTTTATAGTTACCAAAACTTTGAAAACACTATGTTTAAGCAAATTTTGATTCATTCAGACAATGGAATACTTTTCATAAATGCTCAACAGGAGGTAACAAGCCATGAGAAGGCACCAAAGAAGGTGCATGCATAATACTAGGTGAAAGATTTTAAGTTAAAGGTTAAAACCTGAGCAATTCCAAGTATTGAACAGCAATAGTTTTTTTAATTATCTGTGTGTGCATGTAAATGTGTGTGTGTTTGTATGTGTGCATGTGCATGTGTATTTGGGTAAGGAACATTAAATATTAATTTGAACTGTCATCGTCCTAGGTTAAATCTTTAGAAATATATTACACTGTTTTCAGATAATGTTTTATATTATATAAATATATTTATATTAATATTTCTGAGATTATAGCATAGTTATATCGTTTCCCTAAAAAATTCTATATTTTCTCATATATCCCTCCTTTCTCTCAAATTCATGACCTATTTTCTAGTTAATTATTATAAACATTTATCTGTATATAAATACATATTCATAAATACATGAATACAACTTACTAAGTGTGTATAATAATAATGTTGTTGTATATGTATTTTCAGG
This sequence comes from Grammomys surdaster, assembly GCF_004785775.1. NCBI lineage: Eukaryota > Metazoa > Chordata > Mammalia > Rodentia > Muridae > Grammomys > Grammomys surdaster. Next base: position 595,319 of record NW_021604597.1, read on the forward strand.
GCTTTTTGGTACTGGATAAGAAATTGTTGCCGGGCAGTGGTGGTTGCACGCCTTTAATCCCAGCACTTGGGAGGCAGAGGCAGGTGGATTTCTGAGTTCGAGGCCAGCCTGGTCTACAGAGTGAGTTCCAGGACAGCCAGGGCTACACAGAGAAACCCTGTCTCAAAAAAAAAAAAAAAGAAATTGTCATTTTCTTCACTGGAGAAGAGTATTTCAACAGCTCCCAGTACTCCTTAGTTGCCTGTAGCTCTAGGTACGTGGTTGATGTCTGTGGCTTTCTCTGCCCAGGTTAGCACGTCTATTTCTGTTGTCCTTTGTTTAGCTCATATTTAGGCAGTTTTATGGGTAAGACTCTATGGGTGTAGCTTCTGACATTAGTAGCAGAGAGAATCCCACAGCAAACTACTTGATCTTCTGACTCTTACAATCTTTCTACTTTCTCTTCAGTAACATTCCCTGAGTCGGGGACCATGGACCAACCCATGTATGCTCTTTGGTTGGTGGTTTCATCTCTAGGAGCTCTGAGGAGTCTGAGTTAGTTGATACTGTTGTTCTTCCTATGGAGTTTTCATCCTCTTCAGCTCCTTCAGTCCTTCCCCTAATTCTTCCGGAGCGGGGGTGGGGGGAGGGCTGACCTTAGTCCAATGGTTGGGTGTAAGTATCTGTATCTATCTCAGTCAGCTACTGGTAGAGCCGCTCAGAGAACAACTGTGCTAGGGTGGGTGGGGTGAAGAACTCTGGGAGGGAGGACCGGAAAGAGGGCAACATTTGGAGTATAAAGAAATAAAATAATTTAATTTAAAAAAAAGAAAGAGAAAAAGGATTCCCTATCCATTGGGTGCAGGAGATGTTTTGTAGCTCTTCATTGGACTGGGCATCCCAGCTCGTCATTGTAATTAGTTGTGGTTCTCTGTAGTGATATCTATATGTTGCAAAAAGACAATTTCTTGATGAGAGCTGAAAAATACACTTACCTATGGGTATAAAAACAAGTCTTTAGGATGTAGTTAGAGATTATGCTGGGTCAGGAAAGTGGTGATTGTAGGTTCTCCTCCAAAATCCATGACTTTAGTAGCCCTGAATAGTTTCCTATGTTTTTAATACCACATGGCTTCTCTTGTTAAATGGACCTTAAGCCCAGTTAGAGAGCTGTCATTACTGACATGGTATGGATAATCCTATTTCACACTTAGGGTTATTGTTTATTGATAGTCCTTGATATGTTTCACAAGCATCATAGTTGAGTAGGATTGTAGGTTGCTTCCCTCCTTGGGAAAATTATATGATACTTTTGGGTACCATGAGAGGTAATCTTCAGAGAGGAAGATTTCAGGTCAGTTCTTGCTCAGGAGACCATATTTCTGAAGTGCATGATATCTTGAACAATAGGGTTTTATCTCCAACCTCTAAGGAACAACTAAGAAACATTGCAGTAGCTTGTGAGGTTTGGGAAGTCTTGTTAAAATTGTGACAAACAACTCAAAAGGAAACTTCTCATGCCTTGTATTAGAGAAAATTTTAAATGATATTTGGCTCTTGGAGGAAGCATTATTAGCCTAGATGAGAGAATTTTGTTAAAATTATATATGTATATTTATACACACATTTTCATATATTACAGGGCTTTTAAAAGTAGACAGTTAGTAGTATGATTCCTTATGACTTCCTCAGCCTTTAGATTGTTATTTTTCCTACCTTTGTATTTATCTTCCTCCTCCTTTCACGTCTGTGACCTCCTCCTTCTAATTTCCCCAATCACTTGTACCTCAGCAGGTTCTTCTCTATTGCTGTCCTACTCTTCCCCATGCCCCAGCAGTGACCCCATGTTATTTTCCTGGTTTCTGCAATTATTCTAAGGTATGTACTCAGACTTGAAGATTTGGGGCGGGGAATATCAGATGAGAAGAGAATATGCAAAAACTAATCTTTCTGTGGCTGAGGGTACTGATGATTTGAGTAATAATGGCCCCCCTTAGTGTTATTTATTTGAATGCTGGATCATCTGGAAGTGCCAACACTAGAGAGGGGTGAGAGGGTGTGGCCTTGTTGGAGTAAGTGTGTCACTGATGGTGGGCTTTGAGTTTCCAAAGCCCAAACCAGTATCAGTGTCCCTCTCTCTCTCTTCCTACCTGAAAATTCAGATGTAGAACTCTTGGCTAATTCTCTGGCACCAGGTCTGTCTGTGTGCTGCCATGTTTCCCACCATACTGATAATGGACTAAACATCTGAAACTGTTAGCCAACCACAATTAAGTGTTTTCCTTTAGAAGAGTCTTCTTGGTCATGGTGTCTCTTCTCAGCAATAGAACACTGACTAAGACAGTTACCTCACTCATGATCCCTTTCAATTCCACCTACTTACCCACAAGGTTCATAATTTCATTTTTCTTTACAACAGAATAATATTCCATATTATGAATATTAGTTTCATTATCCAGCCATCAGTTCAAGGACATTTAGGTTGTTTCCACTTTGTAAATTCTGTGGAGCAATGGATAATATTTAACATCTGTTGAATATGCTGTTAAGTCCTTTGAAAGTATTTGCAAGTTACTTGAGATTTCTTCTTAGGATATTGAAGAGTTAAGTATAATTTTGTGATGGTAATTAATACAAAAAGTGTCCTTTCAGCTTCATTTCTCATCTGTGAAGCAGAAATAACTAGCCTTTGTGCCACTTAAAGGCCAAGTTAATTAACATACAAGGAAGTCGTTCGTGTGAAAACGCAATACTTTGCTAAATTGGCTGCCATACTTTTAAAATTGCTGAGTCATCAACTTCATGCATGCTTTGACATAAAACAAGTCTTTCTTTGGCCACATACTATGTAACTCAGTGGTGATAAATAACAGGGAAGTGAGTGGAAAGCACAGGGAAGCCTTGTAGCAATGCTAGTGTGCATAGAGCTAAACCCAGAAGCGAGTCCTTCCAACCAAGCCAAAGCATATTTTTTGCCAACATTGAATCCCATGTAAGTTTATAACAATCCTGGAAATGACTGAATTGTACAAACCCACCCAGATGAGTGGAGCAGGTGTCTGGCAAGGGAAGAGATGAAAATTGTTTATGCTTATCTCCTCCATAGAGAGAAAGAAGACATAATAGGCAGGCCAGTTCCAAGGAGAGCTCTATGCCAACCTTGAACAGCAGATGGGATTGAGCGGAACATCTCTTGTGACTAAGAATGAAAAGCAGTTTCAAGAGAGATGCACGAATCACAAATAAACACATAAATACCTCTTCATTTTCCCTCAAACACTTGATATGTTTCTCAGATGTTGAGATCATCAAAATGTGTGACAAACTCGGGTCTACATTAACAGGAAAGAATGCTAGGGAACTTGGAGTTAGCTCTGAAAAATCTGTGTTTTTGAGTAAGTGGGTAACAAACTTGATGAGCCTGGTTTTTTGCGCAAACATATTAAAATATCTTTGAGACATTTACATGAAGATCATATTTTGCAAGTGGATGCGTGGTTGTGAAAAGAAACAACTGACATTTGTCAAAAAGATGTGAATACGAGTTTTGTGATAGCTTATCTTGCTTGTCAACTTGACACACCAGGGAAGAGGGACCTTCAGTAGAGGACCAGTCTCGACCAGTCTGATCTACGGATATGACTGTAAGGATATTTTCTTGATTGCTAATTGATGTAGAGGGCCCATCCCACCATAGGCAGTGCCATCCCTGAGCACATGGGCCTGGGCTGTGTAAGAATGTCTGGTGAGCAGGACAGGGGAACAAGCCAATTGATGGTGTTTCTCTATAATTTCGGCTTCAGTTTCTGCTTGAGGGTCCTATCTGAGTTTCTGCCCTGATTGTCCCTCACGATAGACTGAAAAATATAAGGAACTAACTCCAAAAGTTGGCGTGGGTCACTATTTTATCACAACAACAAAATAAAAATTAGGAAAAGTATCAATAATGTAAGTATACATACAGTTCAATAAATAACAAATAAATGAACATATATAAGGAGGCTAATGTGAAAATATAGGTCATTGGAAACCATACTTAAAATTAAAGCACAATCTTAGATATGTAACATCTAGCCCCGTTAAAAGTCACCCTGGTAAGAAATTTAAAGCAAATTTTTAACTCCTATTTGATTCTAATTTTTCAAATGGACTTAATTTGTAGAGTTGTTTATGTCCTCAGTAACATAGTAAAAGGGACAGATAACACCCACATGACCCTTATCCAAAGCAATGCATAGCCTCCAGCAGTAGCAACAGAACAAACTGAAGTGGTTCATTCATTTGGTAAAGTTTATAAGATTATGTTGACTATAAAGAATTACTGACCAAAGAGAATAATTTATATTTAGGTTCACTCATGGTCCTGAGCATTCATCAGTTAAGGTCTGCTAAATACAGGAAGGCAAGGGGCCACGAGTACAGGTTCAGACGCACTAGCTAAGATGCTGTAAAAACACTTGAGCTTGCCTGTCATCCTTCCCTCCCACTCACCTCCCCTAACAGCTCATCTTTTATAATTATACTAGAGTTTTGCTTTTCCAGAATTCCATATTGTTGAAATCATTCACATGCAGACTCTTAATTCAGTGATCTTATTTATTAATATGCATTTGAAGTTCCTCCATATCTTTTCTTGTCTTGATACCTCATTCCTAGTTCAGTCTGAAAAACATTCCATGGTCTTGATATATCAAAATGTATTTGTACCATGTACCAGTTGGTTGAAAACATTTTCAATTATAAAGCACGCTACTATAAATATCCACATGTACATTAAGTTTGAATATGTTTTCAGCTCCTTTAGGTAAATACGAAGGACCTAAATTGCTAAATTGTATAGTAAGGTCATATTTCATTCATAAAATCAACACCAATTGTCTCTCAAAGTATATCTACTATTTTGCATTTCTACCAGCCATAAATGGGAGTCCATACTGTTTCACACGCTTACTAACATGTACTGCTGTTGTAAGTCTTCCAGATATTGGGCATTCTGATGTGTATAATAGTGTTTTTCATTGCTGGTTGTTGTTGTTAATTGGATTTTTTTTTATTTACGTATCACATACTTTTAAATTTCTTTTTACTTACTCTCTCATATATTACAACCCAACAGCAGTTTCTCCTCCCTTCTCTCTTCCTAACCTCTCCCTTTCAGATCACCTCTTTCCACCTACTCATCCACTCCTCCTTAGTGTCTCTTTAGAAAAGGGCAGGTCCCCCATGGATATCAACCAAACATGGCGGATCAAGTTACAGTAATACTAGCCACCTCCAGTCAGATTAAGAATAAATGAGACAACTCAGAGTAGGAAAAGAATCCCAAAAGTAGGGGAAAGATTAAAACACAGCCCCTACTTCCACAGTTGGGAATTTCACAAGAACAAACTACACAATGCAACATATAAGCAGAGGCCCTTCATTGCTGTTGTAATTGTGTGTATTTTGTGGGATGTTAATTGGAACATCTTTTCATGTGTTTGCTTTCCATCTATCTGCATTCTGTAGTGATAGATGAAGCCTTGCCAATAGCTAATTGCACATCTGAAAATAGTGCTACTTGTTTTTTATTATTATTATGACTTAAGAATTCTAAAATATAAATTGGTTAACAGCCTGCTATGTAGTTTGCAAGTATTTTCTTCCAGTGCAACATGTTTTTTGTATTTTTAAAGAATGTCTTTTGCAAAGAAAGGTATTTAATGATAATGGTGTCTGACTAGTTTTTCCTCTTTCACTGGCTGTCTGGATCTGTAAAACTAATAGTAAAAATTAACTAAGATCATTACTAAACTCAAGTTCATTTACACTTTTTATGTGACCTGAGACTTCAGTAGCTCAATATTGTACTGTAAAGTTTATGGTCTAATTAGAGTCAAATTTTGTAAGAAAAGTCATGTATGTTTCTAGAGTCATTTATTTTGCATACTGATGGCCAATGTTTCCAACATTATTTATTAAAAATATTTTCTTTCTCTAACTTGTCTTTGCTGTTTTGTCAAAGATCAGTTGACATTTATGTAGGTCTACTTCTGGCATTTCCATTCTGATCAATTATTCATTATTTCTATGTTTGCTGTTTCATCAGCACTACATTGACTTAGTTATGGTATCTTTATTGTACATCTTGAAGTCAGTTAATGTCAATCCTCCAAGTTTTTAAACTGACATTTTCCCAAAATAAGAATCAAAATCTAGAGTAAACATGGAAGGTTGTCATTAGCTGACTGCAAAACATTGCCCTAGGGGTAGTTTCAATTTTCCATCTCTGTTTAATTATAAAACATGTGTCATTAACCAAAACTAACTTAACTGAGAATATCTCTTCATGTAAGGACTTTTGAGACATGGTCCCATTCAATTTCAACATAAAGTTACCAACATAAGTACTGAGACTTCAAGACAACAGAATACACAGGTTTTATGAGGACATAGTTGTAAAACATTGTAGGTACACGTCTATTACATTTGTAATATTGGTATTATTTTATTGGTACACCAATATACTACAATTAAAACAGCAGTGAAGGTCTGCTGCATATATGTTAGAGTTCTGTTGCTTGGTCTTCTTGTGAGACTCGTAACTATGCAAGTAGGGATTGTATATATTGGTATATTATATAGGTAAAATATATCTCAGCTGGGCAAGATAGAGGTACGTGTATATCTGAGTTTGATGCTGGCTTGACCTTGAGAGTGAGCCTCAAGACAGTCAGGGATACATAGAGAAACTGTGTCTTGAAAAACCAGCAAAGGAAAGCAAAACAAAACAAAACTGTGAGTGTGTGTGTGTGTGTGTATGTGTATATGTATATATATATATATGTGTGTGTGTGTGTGTGTGTGTGTGTGTGTTTGTGTGTGTGTGTGTGTGTGTGTGCCACAAGTACAATCAGGAAGAGCTGAGGGTAAACAACAAACACATAAAAATTTTTTGTTTTCAAAGGTCTAGACAAGAAATAAAATTGGGCAAGCAATTACTAGTCCCTAGGATTTCCATTCTTGTAGCTAAAGTTTACATAGTGAAGACAAAAAAGAAGGCATATGATGATTTAATGCCTTCATTGTCCCTCACACACACATTCCTTATTTCAAACATGATGTAATCTACTAATAGTGTGGCAGAATTTTTTTCTAAGTATACCATTTTTGTGGTTCTTGATTTATTTATAACAGTTAAAAATAAATGGTCACAGTGGAGTTTAAAGAACATGCCATTTCCTATCTTAAAAGTAACTGATAATGAGCATCCTTCAAGCTTGGATTCCCAGTTATTGCTAGAAAAACTGAGGGAGGATGGTCCAGGGTTTGAAAGAGCACAGGCTACATGACAAGACATTGTATCATTAGACAGACACAGTGAGGCATAACAGAAAGCACAGTGCTGAAGGGTGCTTCCTGCTCTTCTGGAAGACCTACTTTGAGATCCCAAGAACCTACATCACCTTACAATCACCTGGAACTAGAGATCCAGGGTATCTATTACCCTCTCCATGTCTCTTTGGGGCTCAAGCACATGGGCACAAATCCACACATATACACTCTAAAAAGAACACAAAATCCTAATAAACACACATGCATATTCAATTATATCCAGTATATATAGAGACAGGTATGCTAAAAAAGAAAAAAAAAAGCATTTCTATGATTCCAGCCACTACGATGACCAAAGCCTGAGTGTTCTGCTATTGCAATGGGGTGGGAGTGGGGGTCCTTGGAGTCAATCTAATATTGCCAGTACCTGAAATTCTTATAAGATGCCAGTTGATTTTTCTCTCCAGCTTATATTGGAGGGATTTATGACTCAGAAAACAAGTATATGAAATGTAAATTCACACAATACTAAATTTCATGTTTGCAAACCATTTCAAACTATCTTCTTTTAATTTTTTGGTTGTTATTTAATTATAACATTTTCACTTCCCTTTCCTTCCTCCAAACCCTTCCATATACATCTCCTTGCTCTCCTTCAAATTCATGGCCTCTGTTTTTATTAATTGTATGCATATAGGATTTGTATGTATGTAAATATTCCTAACTGATTAATCCATATAATAACCTGATTAATCCATATAAAAACCTGATTAATCCATATAATGTTGCTTGTGTGTTTGTTTTCAAGTCTAATTGTTTGACAGTGCACAACTAATTGGCTTGCTGTGTAAGGCCATCTCTCCTGCTCCCAGGTTTCCTCAGTTGTGTTTAGTTCTTTGTATAGGGTTGGGGCCTTGTGGGCTTTCCTCCGCTCAGTCTGACATGCCTGTTGCTGTCCTCCTGGTTCAGATCTTGTTTGTACAGGCATGTTAATGAGATTCCACAGGTCTAATGTCTGACACTACTGAGAGACACAATCTCACAGCAAACTCCCGAATCTTCTGGTACTTACAGTCTTTCTGCCTTTCTTTTTGCAATGTTCTCTGAGCTTTGGATGTGGGGGCTGTTTTGTAGATGTATCTGTTGATACCAGGCTCCAGAATTCAGCATTTTGCTTGATTGAGGGTTTCTCTAGTGGACTCTATCTGGCAAAAAGAGAAAGTTTCTTGATGAAAAGTGGAGACTACACCTTGGTATAAGGATGAATGTTGATAGACTGTTGCTAGGGATTATGCTGGTGTAGTAAATTATTAGCTGTAGTTTCTCCACTAATAAACATGATTTCAGGAACACTGAGAACTTAGCTAGATTTCCAGTTCCAAGCATGTTTTTTCTCTTTTTGAGCAGATCTTAAATCTAACTTTGAATCAATGATTTCTGACATTTTCATGGCCACTTTCCTTAACCTCTGTTATGATAAGGTTAAGCCTCACCCTGAGGGCTCTAATGCTTTTCTTAGCATGTAATACCTGCATCCAATATTGTGTTTAATTATAATTATCTATACAAGTTTGCAACGTATTTTTATGTTATGATGATGTCTTATTTGAGGAACTTTTTTTAATTATAGAAAGTGAATCACCATGAACAAAATTTTATTTTCTTGATCTTCAAACAGAAATTGATTCAGAACATCACAGACACTGACAGGTTTTTTTTTTTTAGTGCCATACTATATGAGATATAAAAAAAGACTCAATTAAAGAAGCATGTGAGCAAAATATTTCACCTTCAAAGAATCCTATTCCTAGACATAAAAGGCTCTCTGATTTTCTACAAATGAATGTCAGCACTGGTGTACTTCAAGGGGCCTTGTATTGCTACTAAATCTTGAAATATAATAAAAATAACCCTAATACAAGCTCTCTCAAAGTACTAACTGAAGGCTAAGGAGCCATTTCAACTCCCCAGTTGAAAATACTCTGAGAGTGGTGCCTAGTGATTCTTTGCAGAGATTAGTTTTATTTAAACTAATCAAATCTAAATATGTGAAACCCATGCTGTTTTAAAATAATCTTTAAAATATGGATTTTTTTTTTAAAAAAAGTAGGAGATCCCCTCTCTTCAGTTTGTATTACTTAATTCTTGAAAATAAACTGGGTTCTAGCAACTTCAACACCTGTATGGACTCAGGCCCGGCTCCTGGCCATATTTATATAAATGTTTATTTCCTGTCCTCCTCACCATGGAGTCTTTACCTAGAAATCCCCATATGACATAAAGTGTAAAATGACTTTTGCTCACTCTTTGGGACATAGTGTTCACAGTGGTCATCATAGGGCACAGTGTTCCAGTAAAACATTATACTGAAAAAGCTGTTGTCTTAAATCAGGACAACACATTGTGGTAGATCACAGATATTTTGGTGTCTATTTTTATAATTAAATCTGTGACTACCACGGGGATCAGGGTCTATAGTGTGTCAGAGACATCAGCTCAAGAGAGAGCTCTAATAACACACAGTGTAAAAGTACCTGCCACTCCCTCTTTTGTTCTCCATACTATGAAGAATCATTTTGGTTATGACAATGGATCCATTCTACTACATTGATAACTAGAACACAAGTGATCTATGACACCTGAAACTGAAACAGACTTCTTTGTTCCCCTACCTGGCCTGACTCTTCTCTCCATCACTTTTGATTGCCTTAGAACCAATCCTTCAGAGAACCGGTTTCCTGTGTCAGGCCAGAGGGAAAAATATCTTGAGTAAGATTATCCTGCTGTAGATTAGTTATGTCTGGAATTAATTTAGAATGGATGCTTTAAAAGCTGCCCTACTGTGCAATGGTCATTTTATTTCTTGCTTCTATCTTTGGAAGTAAAACAGGTCAATCTGTTTGAGAAGGAATGTGGCCATGAGAAAGATCTGTTTCATTCTTCACCTCTAAAGTGGTAGAACACAACTGGCTTCCCTACTTAAACATTACATGTTTGGTCTTGGAGTGCCTGATTTTTATTCTCCTCTGATGGCTTCTTAAAGGCAATTTTAGTTTCTCAATTGGGCTTTGACCTTAGTCATTTGTTTCTGGGATGTTGACATTGGCACCTTTCCAGGACACATGGAATGTGGGAGGAGTGTCCCAGAAGCCAAGATGATGGAACTATCCCATGGTGGGAGCAGGGTCCTGCCTGCTGTGCTGTGAAGCCACTGCTGTGCTTACAGGAGACACACTTCTCATAAGCTGATCATTATCAGTGACTTGACGTAGCAACTAACAGAAGTAAATTCATTTATAGTAGTGCAAAAATAAAGCAAAAGCAAAAACAAAAATTCATCAGGCTATAGACGCTTAACCTACATCTTTCATTAAGAATCCATTCTTGTAACGTTTTTTTCCCTCTCTTCTGTACAATTATCAAAGCTTTATTGTCCTCTGAAAACTTGTGTCACTCTTTGGCTCTTCCTATACCCCTCCTATTTTCATTCAAAGGTGTCTTGTACATGCATGCACGCATGCATGTGTGAGTGTGTCTCTGCATATGGGCATATTCACATGAGTGCTGATGTCAGCAGAGGCCAGAGGTATCAAATACTCTTGAGTTGGAATTACAGATAGGTGTGAGGTACCCAGTGTGGGTGTTGGGAACCAAACTGAGATCGCCTGTAATATTATTTAAAATATTTAACAAATTATTTTAGGCTTAACATGTACAATGCAAGTCATAACATGGTTTCACATATAAATACACTTTATTATATTTTAACCTTTATATTTTACAATTACATTCTATACACTGTATCTTTTATGCATTAACATTGGCATTTATTTTATATAGTGTTTTAATGTTTTAAGAATTCCATGGCTGGAGAGATGGCTCAGAGGTTAAAAGCACTGAGTGCACTTCCAGAGGTCCTGAGTTCAATTCCCAGCAACCACATGGTGGCTCACAGCCATCTGTAATGGGATCTGATGCCATTTTCTGGTGTGTCTGAAGACAGCAACCATGTACTCACATGAAATAAATCTTAAAAAAAAAAGTGACAATAGCGCAGGGCAGTGGTGGCACAGGCCTTTAATCCCAACACTTGGGAGGCAGAGGCAGGCAGATTTCTGAGTTCGAGGCAAGCCTGGTCTACAGAGTAAGTTCCAAGACAGCCAGGGCTACACAGAGAAACCCTGTCTCAAAAAAGTGACTATAGCAATAATTAATAAATTTTACCTCATATTTTATAAGAGCCTATGTTAATGGAGTAGTTTACACATTTTGATAATGAATTTTAGTCATTTTTATAATCAGAAAAACAACATTTCTAAACCCATTATAATTGCATAATTACAGTCTTATGTGCCTTCATAATCAAGTTGTTATCTAGTTATACTTAGAATCTTATTCTCATATTTGTAGCCCTGGGCTCAGAAATGATCTGGGGATAATTCTCTGTTTCTGTTTTCAGTATTTTTAGTTCTGTCACAGAAGAAAATACAACTGAGCATTAAGAGTCCTGTAGAATAGCGACTCACAATCCTGTCACATCACTCTTGGCAAGTACACTTAGATAAATTATTATATGTGCACATATGTATACACACAATTCATATATGTTACACTACTTGGTTTTGAAACAGACAGGTAGTTTCCTGTAGACATGAGAATATTTCAAGTCTGCTACTATGAATTTATACTCCTTGTAAGTAGTGTGTTGCCACAAAGAAATAAAATTCACTGTTATTCTGTCTAGACTTCAGCAGCCTTTGGCATAGGTTTAAATGTCAAAAGTTTGACTCAACCATTCATTTCTCAGAATCGAAATTTAGTCTTTGTTTCCTTTTAATAATTGAGACAATTTCCTTTTGGCCTATGTGTTTAATTTTTACAGGCTTCCTAGAAGACCCCAAGGGTCCCTGAACAATCACCCTGTCTAGAAGGCTAAGATAAAGGATCATTTGTGCTTCACTGGGGAGGTCTAATGCAGGAGCTGGAGGGATGTGGGAACGATGGAGACATTATATCTTGTCACAGAGAAAGCATTTTCCTGGATGTGTGTCTCTACAAAAGTGATGATTCATACATAATCAAAGAATGTCATTTCAACACTATGGCTGGAATTTGGGAAATCTTTGACACTTTATATCATTTTTTAATGCTCCAGTAATTCTTTCTTCCTGTCTCTTTCATGTCACAGTATGGGTCAGGATGGGTGCTTTGACTCTTTTTCTTCAGTAAGAGTTTTTGAATGGGACAGCCCTCTCTTACCACGCTGGGTGGAGGGGGAGCTTCATAGTGAGGTCATTGATAAAGAATAAAGTTGAGTATTGTTAACCCCTTCAAAGTAAAGGCACACTGGTCAAGTCCTGTTGGTTTGACCTAGAAGATATGGAAGAGAGGATATTTCTATTGTTTTAATTCAGTAGATGAGAGACAGCAGATAAGGGGATACATGAGAAGATGCAAGAGAATTTGTGGCTAAGATTAGCAAGGACTGCATCTTGTCTACAGTCAATAAAGTCTGGGCGAGAGTATGCAAATTGAAAATGTGTTGAAGCTGGATTCACTTGACCTTCCAGCTGCATGCCGAATACCTTGAATATCTATCTCTTCATGTGCATGGCTTGCTTTGTCCACCATGAGGGAAAAATATATTTGCTTACATTTGTTTTTGCCCACAACCTTTTGTTAAAAATAACATAAATTTTAATTGCCAATAAAGTATTTTAAAGACTTATTTGCACTGTATCTGAGTTGACAAAGTTTACAGGTTTTTTGTTATCAATTACTATGGCTTAAAGTACCTTCAGGAAAGACTGAAAAGACTGAAAGATTAAAATAGAAAAGGAGACTGCTAAAGGTAATTATCAAAATTCTCACTAACAAAACCAGTAAAATATTCAATTGCATATAAATGTGGAGAATACTGAGGCAAACTAATTTCTGTCCTAACTGAATAGTAAAATTCACATACACTTGAGAGAGTAGGACTGCTCTTATTAATAAAATCAATATTTAAAATTTCCAACATATCCCTTAGCACCTGAAAGATATTCACAAACATTTGCATTTCTGTTCAATTATGGCTTAGAAACAGAATTGTTTGGTGATGTGGCTTATTTTTAACTTTTAAAATTCTGTGGTTTATTTGTAGTTTTTATAATTTTCTTTCTCTGCCATAGCATGCTTCATTAACATAATATCAAACCTAAACTATACCTAACATTTTATTTTGTCTCCTTTTTTTTTTTAAATTGTTTTTGTTGCTTCCTTTTGATTTGCTTTGGTGGTGGTGGTGGTAGTAGATTATTTGTTTTGGTTCTTTGCTTATTTTTGTCTTGTTACTTGTTGGTTTGGGAGGGTTATGGTTTTGTTTATTTGTTTATTATATTGTTTGTTTGTTTGTTTGTTTTGAGACTGAGTTTCACTGTATAGCCTTGTTATCCTGGAACTCACTGTGTAGAGCAGGCTGACATTGAAGAGATACACCCTGCCTCGCTTCCGAGATGTTGGTATTAAAATTATGTATCATCATGCTTGGCGTTTCCTGACCTGTTTTTGAAGTTATAGTTTTCATTTATTGTGAGATCTATACAATGAGGAGTCAACGTCTATCTATATGAGGTGAATAATCTTGCTCCTCTACTTGGAATGGATGGGGTCCTAGGACTAACAGTGCTGACACAATAGGGAAGAAGTGGGCACACAGACATATGGCTCAACCTCGTCTACATACACAGGTCAATGGTAAATAGTTACAACTAATAAGACAACTGTAGAAAGCCATTGTCAAAGATAAACTAACTAATTTCTATATAAAAAGCAGAAAAAGAACAATGAGAATTTCATCTCCCTGCTTACTGGGTGTTTTTCAGTGTTGTCATGGGCAAGAATTTTCACTCCCTTTTCACAAATGTGTGAAGTTCTCCCTTTCCTTGTGTGGAGCACACTCACTACAGTGAAATGAGAATGCGTTGGAAGATTAACCTCTTCACACTCCTCCTGGAAGCTTTTAGTATAAACACAAGCTCCTCAAAGAAGGTAGGGCAGCCTGCTGTACTGCACCAGGCATATTAAGTCCCCTTCTGTTCAACATTTGTTATATGTCAGCTAACTTGCCAATTACTTCTTGTCTCTTGCATAATTTAATACCCAAGAACATCTTTGGAGAGACGCAGGGACATACTGAAGCCAACTGGTCACTGCTCAAAGGAACTGGGTATGTATTTTCCTAATTCCCTTTTAAGGGATGTCCTGCCAAGAGCTTAAAATGGGTTGTAGGAAGAGTAGTTATGCTACAAAGACCAGAAAAATGACTACAGATCAGAGATAGTTTATTTTGGTTACTGGTAACATTGCAGGAGATTTCTTATCTCCATTGTTCACATGAGCTATCTGAGGTTCAGAGAAGCAAAGAACATGCAGGCATTAAGCCCTGTGATAAACAGTTCAGCTGGGACTTACATCAATGCCTGCATGGTTTTGATGTCTACGTGTCTCATAACCTCTGTGCTGTGCAGGAGTTCTTTCTTGCAACTGTTCAGTTCAGTGTGTCCTGCAATATTGAAAATAAGTTCTTAGGCTATGGGACAAAAAAATTATCCTTGATGTCCCTTCATTCTTTTAAAAGATATTGCAAAATTAATTCCTGCCTCAAACTTCACTTCATTTCAGAATAATTACTTTATTTGCATTCTTTTACTCTGAAACAAAATGAATGTCAATCAGTTTAATGTGTAAAAATAACAAAATGACAGGTACTCACATGTGGATTTTGCTCCTTTTTTTCTATGAAAGTTTTTCATAGGTAGTAAAGAATTTGAAAGTGCATCTATAGATAGTGCAGTCAATGCTGAGGGATTTACTTTGTATTAAATTAAGAAGAAACAGATATAAACGAATCACCTGCATGCATACAATATTTATGCATATGACGATGATACAATACTTTCAGAAAATATATAGGTTATATAGAGGAATCATGTATGCGACTGTTAAAATTCTGATTAATGAGCCTATTAAACATCCAATGAATTGTCTTGCATGGCTTTTCCCAAGGAAATGGATAAAAATTTTTGTCTTACAGATAGGACATTTTGACAAGCCAGTGTATGACCTCACCTAAACGGAGCTATGTGAATGCTTAACTTTACTGGAGTTGCGTAAACAAGGAGATAAATGAGCACTTAGTCACACCTGTGCTGACTCTCCCACTGGTGATGACTCAGAAGACTGGATCCCTGAAGTCTCTGCTCAGATGACAGACAACTCTACCAAAGAGACTTCCCTCCCTAACAGTTGTTTACTGTTTATTAAACCTTGGGGAGAGAGCTTATGAAGACTATAAATATATGAGGTCTTAAGCCTACTAAAATGCCTTGAATTTAGGGCTTTTTAAGTTTCATCAGCCTCCTGAGTTTGAGGAATTTCTCACCTACTTCAAGGAAACACAAGGGTTTAGATCGTGCACAGCAATCTGATAGGTATTGCCACCAGGGGTTGCTTAACTGATTTCTTGCAGTACCCAGGGTCACCAGCCCAGGAGAGAAGAACTCACAGTGATCTGGGCTCTATCAATGATGCCAGAAAATGCCCTACACACTTGCCTACAAGCCAATCCTATGGAAACATTTTCTCAACCAAGATACTTTTTTTCTCCCCCTGTAGCCAGACAAAAACCCCAGTGGAGTGATAGGGACACGAACATAACCACAAAACTTTAGACTGTGCATCCAGAAGAACTGAGATGGGGGCTAATCCAAAAGCTGTTGCCTGTCTGCGGGATATGTTCTTCTAGCTGGGCTGCCTCTCTGCAGAGACTTGATGTGCCAGGATGGAGGGATACCCATGGGGACTCCCACCCTCTCTGAGGTGACAGGGAGGGGGAAATAGTGGGATTATGAGAGGGGGTGACTGGGAGTGGGGGCATTGATCAGCATATAAAATGAATAAATAAAATAAATTTTAAAAAAAGATTCTTTTTTTTCCTATATGACCCTAGCTTGTGTAAAGTTGTTATAAAAGCTAGCAAGCTCACATATAGAATTCCATGTTCTATCTCTGCAACTCAACTTTGACGGGATCTTCCTCTCACTTTCTAGCTATCATTGCTTAAAGTAATAAAGATTGTGGGTTTTCCTTTTTATCAGAAAATATAGAAATTCTAAAACCAAGTTGCCCTTAGGCCTTGCCTTTGTCAAACCACTGACCTGTCCCTGTACCTTCTTGTTGATTCTAATATCTACTTTTTTCAATAGCTTTCAGTTCCTCTTGATTTGTGTTTCTTTAGTGATAAAATTGCATAGTTTTAATGTATTTCTGTAGTAGTAAGATAAGTCTTACTACATTATTCATTACGTGTTGTAGTAAGTATATGTCATACAAATAAAAAAAACCCAAAATAAAACACTACACTCACACCCACACATGCATTAAACATAGCAGAGTATTGAGTGCCCAAGAGCAATTATTGGACTAGCTAGAACAAGATTCACAAACTTAACAGAAATCTGTTTCTTGGACTTTTTTGGTGTATATAGTGATTTTTTTCATTATAGTTCTTTGAAGAGTTCCTTTCTCATGTAGTTAATGAAGGTCCCACACCCATATGTAACTGTATTAAAGACTTCAATATAGAAAAAAAAAAACCCTGACACAATGATTTAAAGATAGTTTGGGAACAAATTTATATGTATATTATTTATTAATTCTTTCATCCCTAAATTATAATTAATGACTCAGTTGACCAAGGAGAAATCATTGTTTAACTCTTTAGTACTGTGTTAAATACAGTTCTATCTAAGTCATGTTGTGTAAGATTAGAGGGAAGTCTCTCCTCCTAATGAAAGTATTTGGATATTACCACAGGAGACAGAGCATGCTGCATTTTTAGACAGTTAAGCCTCTCTGCTAGAATAGACACTAGAGAAAAGTGTCAGCTGGAGATGCAATCACAGCTGGTGACAAAAGTGGGCATCCCTTCATAATCACCTTCATAGCCTGTCTGAGAACTCCTCCTGAGCATATTTGTGTTCTCTGACTTTTTACTAGTGTACACATTGTTTTTGTTTTATATAAGGATTATACTGTATCAATTCAACAACAATACAATACAAGTCTCCCTTAAGGCGCATTACAAGTAGAAACTTGTCTTCAGGAGAAGCTTCTGGTTTTCCAAAAGTCTCTGAGTACCCACTACACCCTGGGAACATTGAGAATATACTAAGACAAAATATGCCCCGGGGGAAATCAGTGGCTAAATGGTAAAAAAAATTGTTTTACATAAAGAATACATTTGAGTTACAAAATAATATTTGATTTGCATATAAACCATACAGTTATGGAAAGACAATGTTCAAGCAAGCTTTGAGTTAAAATGTATTTAGTTTTATATGCGCATTTTTATGGTTTTTAGTCCTCAACCACTCAGCCACTAATGGCAATCATTTAACCACAGTTAGACTGTTCGAGGAAGGATACACCCATAAGGTACCTTCGCTATTTCCTCATTAGTCCATGAGTTCACCTCTAAAATTCATTGTGTATATTCTTTACAAATTATTTCCACAGGTAACGATGCTTTGGTTTAACAGATACTTGAAATATCATTTCTTTTGTCTGCTTTGATCCATAAAGAAACACTTTTTATGCCCAGTTTGAACTTCAGTACTCTATTCGGCTCTTCTGTCTTTAAATTCATCTAATTCTTCCATATTCCATAGCCCATGGTCTGTGCAGACCTAGTGCAGCAGACAGAAACAATGACTTATTTTCCTGCTGTAAGGAGCTGTGCATTAGCCAGGAGAGTCCCTTGAGATTTATACTAGAAAATCCATTGAACTTTCTTATTTCCTGTCCAGATGTTTCGGCTACAAATAGAATTCCAAAGCAAGCAGTGGGGACCACAGCCAGTCACCTCCATCATAAGGCCTTCTGGTGGGCAGAGTCTTTTCCTCTAAAGAAAACTGTAGGATTTCTGGTGATATGTTGTACAGCATCAGTTGGCTTCTATCTTTGTTTCTCTAACAAATGAAAGAAAAGAAACTGAAGTTGCCATTAAGTAAAACACAGTGAGGCATACATTAAAAACAATCACTTGCAAGGATGTTTCATTAGCCATTAACAATCAGAGATAAAATCTAACAGATTGTTTTCTGGGTTTTCCATTAATTACTACAGGAGAATTAATAGAAATTTAAAGCTTAAAAGTAGATGTATTACATATGTCCATTTGTGTCTGGTTCCAATCAGTTATACACTATATACTCATACAGCCAGGTATTTGTATAAGACAAATCATACTGCTATGTGCTTAATGACAACATTTACAAAGTCTTGCATTGGCAGCACACTTCTCTATCCAGAGAGTAGGGCTAATTGTTCTAAGAGTGGTTTATATTTAGCAGAGCCTTCAAATGGGCTTCATTTAAAATTGGCAGGGGTGACTTACACCTGCAAAAGCTTCAGTATTTATCTTATAGCTTGGGAATATAGGAAGCTGTTTCTCATCACAGGGCATATGGCTAAGGAATTACACTCTTGTATGCTTTGATTATTTCTCAAATCCAGAAGGCAGACTCCATTATCAAAAAGAAATTTGCTAAAGAACTTTTGGGAAAAATATGGATTTCACAAAGGAACCTCAAGCTAGACAGGATATTTATTTAAGACATTTGTTTGAATAACTGTGAGATACACGGAACAGAATTACAGGATAGCCCTACTTTTAAATTTCTCATGCTGTGATTCACGTAACATTTGCCAACTTGAAAATACAATGTTTATCTTCATTAAGATAATTTACTAATGGAAACTACGTTGTTACTTTGAACAACATGAACCAAAACCATTCAGCTTCATAGTAATCTTTCCTTGTGCTTATTAGGATAGACTAGATTATAAAGATATGTGTGCAATCTATGTATCATAGTGTAATAAAATATTAACTAGCTGTAGTCTCAACTCGATCAAGAAGAAGTGGTATCAAATGATTTGCTTCGTACCTCTGTGATATATTTCTTTCCATTCTGCTATTGCTATCTATGGTATGAATAGGATTTGAGTATGTCCAGAAAGGTTTCATCTGAAAAAAATCTAATCCTCATTAACATATCAACATTATTAAGATGTGTGTGTCTGTGTGTGTTATATGCATACATAAAGCCATTGGGAGACATTGAGGGTTAGATAAGGTCATCATGAAGATCCTTTTCAGAATATGATCTATGAAGGTGAGCAGAGCCTGAGTGAACCACGTTGAGACGAGACACAGAGATCGCTGCAAAATGCAAGAAGAATTTTTAATGTTCTAGCAGGCTGGGCCATCCTGCATCCCAAAAGGAGAAGCAACCAGGCACAGCTTATTCAGCAGACATTTATATAGTCTCTAGGGGTAGCAGCCATTAGGCACAATACAATTGGCAGAACAATGACTTTTTAAACTGATTGGTCTTTAGCAAATGAGGAGGCAAGGACCTCCCTTGTCTGTAGGTGGCAAGAGTTGGTCCTTCTTGGTCCTGCGAAATGTGTTTACTGTGCTCTGGGCCTTCCCCACCCGCAGGTGGGTTCCCTTCCAAGTGGACTGAGGAATGTTAGTCAGCCTCTCTGTTCCTCTTCTGACTGTTAATCCAGCAAGTGTCCTCTGACTGAGGAATGTTAAATTGCCTCTACCATGGGGGTCGGGGGAGACAAGTGTTTGAAAGTTTCTCTTCAAAGGCAGGAGACTTGCCTTTGAAATATTCAGAATATTTGAAACATAACCTGATTCATCTAAGACACATTTAGTGAATAAGTGAATTAAAAGCAAACATCAAAATATTTTTCTAGAGTTTTCAAGTATGTGTTTGTGTGTGCATAAAAATGAGATTTGTGTGTGTGTGTGTGTGTGTGTGTGTGTGTGTGTGTATGTTTTTATTGCAATTTCACTTCCAATATTAACAGTTGTTTTGACCTCAGGTCTTCAGCAAAATCAGGAATTTTCATGAGAAGTCCTGAGGTGACAAATTCCGACAATAGCTATACCTATTAGATGCATCAATATTGTGTTTTGTCAACGGCTACTACTACAAAGCTGCAAAAGCCCAGGCTGGGACTTGGGATAGAGAGGGTAAGGCAGAAAAGTTTATCCTATGTTCTCTTTAACAATTGTTTTAATAAGCAGTAAAATTAATGGCTTTATATAAGGTGTTAAACGAAAAAAATAAACTAATAGAAACCCAGTTTTATTCACTACAATGCTTTGTGTTCTAGGTTTTGAAATAACAAAATAATAAACGTTTGCATCGCGATTTCATCGGTTTTACAACTAATAGTTTTTCTTCAGCGAGAAGGCGATTGAAAGATAGAAGCAACTGTTAGAAATCACCACAGGTTTGTTGTATTATAATCGAGTTGTTTAGACGAGAATCCAGACTCAAAGAGCTCCTGTGCTATGTTCATTTGAATGGAGAAAACACATGCACAGATCATAAATTAATGCCTGGAAACTGCCCACCAACTTCTGCCAGAAACAGCTAATTTGCAACAATGGGGGCTTCATGAAAATGACAGTTTCAGCCCGTGTGGGAAGGCAAGCAGAGCCGTTTGGGAGGATGGAGAGAAGTGGTGCCTGCCAATTGATGTTGGCAGGGGATCGTCAACCCCGCAAGTGCCAGGACTCATCAGCATATTTCATGTTATGAGCACAGGCATTGTCTCTAAAAGCATGAGCCATAAGAGGGCAATGTGGCTGCAGACTGCAGAGGGTAGCATTTCAGCAGGTGGATGACATAGACATTTAGAATGATTGTGCCAACTGGGAAATAGGAAGAGAAAGGAGCCAGCCAGAAAGCGGTGTGGAGCCAAAAGTGAAAGCTAATGCTGCCATCTTAGTACTTCCCTAATTATAAGTATAATAAATGTTCAACATACAAGGATAAAAACATTAAATAATGTGACCAAAAAACAACAAATGAGGCAGGAAAAGAAGCTACGTGGAGGTAACACTGCCGAGCAGCAGTAGCTGAAAAAACTTTGAAATGGTTTTTAATGACATTTTTAGGTTAATAAATTAATCAAAACTATGTTAAATAAGGACTATTGCTTTGTGCTGACCTAATGGAGTCCAGTGAAATTAATAACCTATCATGTTACCCTTCTTTGGAAGTTTTAGTAATTGCAGCAAACTATTCAAAATATGATCAAGACATTCTCCTAACTTGTAATGTTGTATATCGTGTGAACTGGATAATAAAAGTGAGTATTGGGACAACAATCTTTCCGTTTACTTGGTCTTTGGCTCCCTTCCTTTGGAGTGAATCGCCTCCATCTTTTTTCATTTATATTTAATGAATTAACTGTGGTGTGTGTGTGTGTGTGTGTGTGTGTGTGTGTAAGAGTGGGAAAAAGTCGACTTGAAAAGAATTGGGTGTTTCTTTCAGTTTTTTTTTTCCTCCTGTAGGATTCGAAGTGTATTGGAACGAAGAACTTTGCTTGAGGAATAGTTTCATGTGTCCCCTTAGCATGTCTCTGGAAGCTTCATCAACTTGATCATATTTTCTTTGTAGTGTTAATCTGTTTTTTTTGTTTTGCTTTTGTTTGTATGTTTTTGCTTGAGGTTGTCCCAAACATTCAAAATTTGGAATTTGCAACATCAATTGATTAATTTAAGCTTATGTTTTAGTTGTTTAAATGAGCAACTAGGAGAGAAGATAAGCACCAGTGAAGAAAATGTACCTCCCCTCCACTTCCCAAAACTGACGGAATCTGAACCTCTAGTGCCCATTTCAATGCTCATTGGTTGTCCAGGACTTCCAGCATGGCCAAGATCTGCCAGCTGGGCATTCGATTTCTATGCTTTTCCCCAGAAGATTAGTACCTCTGCTAGCTTCTTATGGCCTCCTGTCTCTGCTTGTGGTCTCTATCTTCATTTTAGAGATCCCCTTTTTGATCTTTACAGATGCAGATTACTTTTGTAAACTTTTGATACACACAGACATATATATTAAACATAGATATTTTTATTGAGTAGTTAGGTATCTCAATCTATCAACTAAATGTAACTGTGTGACTGGATTTTTTTTTACTTCACTTTTGCATATGAGTGAAAACAATTCTTTGTTTAAATGAGGATACATAATAAAAGTCTATTTTTATAATCTGTGTTACTTTTGAAGCGACTTTCAGTTGCTCCTCTTTTATTAATATTTTAAAATTCTTTCCAAACACTTGAAGAGTGACTCTGCATGCAAATGTTTTCCTGATAATTTCTAAACAAAGTAAATATTTCCACAATGGGAAACATAAACAAAATAAGCTTATTATGTGATAATCATTTGAACATTCAATAAATCCCTATATGAAACTTTGTTAGCACTACAAAATTCTCAGCAAACATTCACTTTTAGAAATTACATTTTATTAAATTTCTTAGGAAATGAGGAATTGCTTAAATCTACTTAGAATCTCATATGAACTGTTAAGTTAGGAAAACTCTTAAGCAGAACTTATCATATTATTAAGTGTAATGACAAAATACATACTTTTTGTCCCTTAATTATATCAATGCAACTTGCTGATTACATTAATACTAGTAGCTAATGATAAAATTAATGTAATACAAAACAGTATCAACTTTTACTGAAACTAACTGGTTAAAAAAAAAAAAACAACCCTTCTGTACCAAAAATTTATCTGTGTATCAGAATGAGAATGATCAATTTTGTGCATTTTTTGAAATTCCCATTAGTAACTGATCTATTTAAATCACATTTGATCGTAAAATATAGAATGTGTTTTAAAAACCACATAGCCAATTGGAGTGAATTCAAAACATAATTTGATATAGAGATCATAAATTTGAGCTCTTTAACAAACTGTATGAAATTGAACCATATGCACACTTTAAACACACACACACACACACACACACACAGAGAGAGAGAGAGAGAGAGAGACAGACAGACAGACAGACAGACAGAGACAGAGAGAGAGAGAGCGCTACCCAGCAATAAGCAGTATAAGCAGTATACATAGAATTGGTGTGGTAAAGCAGAAAGGAAGTAAACAAGAAAAAACAAAATACAGGAGTGAAAAAACTCAGGATGGAAATTACTACACTATATTTCCAATCCACATAATAATTACTTAGTTCATAACAGACCACACATATGACGAGGGTCCCATGCAATATTATTGCCTAGAGTTGTCCTAGTCTTTGTTGTCGACACAAATATGCTCTGACCACACAGCATGCCACCTAATTCTGTACTGTTCAGAATAATTTTCATGCAAGTGCACTCTACTTTTTCTTTGCATTGCTGTCTTTATTAAGATTTGATAAGCATAAAAGGAGATGGGTTTCCCTGTGTACCTCCTCTAGTCTTAGGAGTTGGAAGTTTTGTGTCTTACCTTTAGTAGTAGCTTGTCTTGAAACTACTCCTGGCTTTAAATTGTGCTGCATTACCAGCTAATTATGTAGAACAAGTTTCGCATGCTAAGGTATCACCTATACATTCTCTCCAGTGAAATATCTGTTTGTGGATTTTGCATTTTCTTGTTTTTTAAATTAATCTATATTTTAATGGACTTGTTCTTTTCTAATTACTTCTACGTAAAAATTGTTTTTATCAAAGTCTCTGCCACCATCATCTTACCCCGTCCCTGCATTCTCTCTTCTACCACATCTATTCTCTCCAACTCATTCCCACTTTCATGTCTTTTTCTTCTTGAATTGGGGTTGCCTGCCAGAGCACAGATGAGGAGGTTGGGTATCTGGACTTTCAAAATGTACTTGAACATGACATAAGGTTGTAAAAGGGCATTGCAATTTCAAATACAGAATGTATGACAAGTGAAATATAATATCCACTATAAAATACTAGAGTAAATGTCATTGACTTTGTCAGCACCACAGTGTATTTCAACATGGAGATTGTGACAAGCATCATAATCAATACGCCTCCACTGTGGTTATCATCTTCATTATTAGCATTAGTGGAGAAACAGAAAATTTATGTAGAAAGAGCACAACAGTCATTTCTCAAGAATATATGTCAAGTCCTGGTTCCCCCATTATTAACAATAAAATGATATTAACTTAGGTCCATGTATTCTTCACACCACTTTACTGCAGGAAAATAGTGATTGTAAATTCAAAAGTGTTACAAGAATCAACATCAAAAATACATTACAAAACATTCCGAAAATATGATATGTCTTCATGCAGAGATAAAATAAATAGAAATGAAGACCCCTGGGTATGCCCACAACTTAATTTTATGCTGAGCTACCCAACAGGGAGAAAGACTGTTTTATTTTACCCAGTGTGGTCAATCTAAAGTGAAACCCCCACTTATTACGTTAAGCACTAACAGTCTTGGTTTCTCCTGATTGTAAACCCAGCACATTTGGCATGTGCTTTGTTCCATCTCTGTATACAAGCTGTATTTAGACAATGCTGTTACTTGCTTTGTCAGTAGCTCCAAACTTTTTATATCTGTGCTTATTTGGCTGATTTTTCTCCCAGCTGGAGTATTCATTATACATATTTTCAGGAAATGTCCCTGAGTGGCCAACTTTCTAAGTCTTTGCATCTATCATAATTGACTGGTGTTGGCAAGGTACTGGATGTACACTATTGCAGCATAGGTATTCACCAAAGGAACACATGATTAACAATGAAAAACAAAGACAAGTCCCATCTTTTACTTGTGTCTTGGAGGCTCAAAGTTGGCTTCCTGTTTCTGCATGTCTCTCCCATTAAAGAGACATCATAGAGTGACAATGACCAGTGTGTGGGGTTACTTCAGTGAACATTAATTCAATTTATATAATTCAAGGAATACAGTGACTGAGTTGTAGCTACATTCCAAGTACTCAACAGTTTTATGTGTCTAGCAGACACAATAGGCCATATAAACACTGTGTCCAGCATGACAGGATGTCTCACTAAGTAGCATTGACCTAAGTTCTCTGAAATTATCTGAAAATCTCCCACAGACATAAACTCTGAGCTGATCCAAGCTAGATGTTACTTCTACAAAGCCCAGAGCCTCTAAATTTTTCTAGATGTCTTGTCATCCTCTATAATGAAGGACGTCTTTCTTTGAAGTATGTGCAGATGGTTTGGCCAATGCTTTTAAAAATGTAAGTATAAGTTTCTCTTCTGAGCTATAATTCACTATTCAGCTACTCACCAAACATAGATAATGACAGAAATAAGACACCAACTTCAATGCAAAACTAGCTGGAATAAATATAAAATTTATAAGCTTTGATAGGATAACGCTGAGATCCATTAGATTGTAAAATCTCATGTCTGTGACTCGCTATGCTTCCACATAAATCTTGTGGTATTTTTCAATAATAAAACTTACATTTGTTTATTCTTGATTTTTTTTATCGTTTTTCTATTCTTACAAAATGTACTTCCAAGGGAAAAAATCATTAAATTTAAATTCATGGATGTATGTATTGGAGTTATTGTCAAAATCAATGATATGCTTCCTTCCTGGAAGAACCAAAAAGCAAATATTGTGATGTTTTGAATAAAGAATGTTTTCTAACACAATCTAGGAGAACTGCAATATAAAAGCAGTTGCATTTTCAACTGCAGATATGTACTGCCACAGACATCCTGCAAAAGCAAACACATGGAATAAAAATAAAATTCCCTTCTTGTCAATTAGTTGGAACCATGAGTCCAGATGAAACAAACATTTTAACCTGTGTTTATTAATTGCATGTGCTCCATTATTAATACTCCATTAATAATACTACATTATGCTTGATCTCAATGTTATCAGCATGTGCATGAAGAAAGCCTGTTATAGAATCATTAGAAAATATAGAGATGACAAAGAATGAGCCAAGAGTACAAACCAGACCATTGTCTAATGGGTTATTATTATTGCCATTATTCAACAGGAGAAATTAGTGTTGTGAGTACTAACACTGAATAAATAAATACACAGTAATTTGTTAAACAATGCTCCCCAGAACTGGGGAGGTGGGCTAGTGGATAAGAATACTTGGTATATGAGCATGAGGGCCCAAGTTGGAATCAAGTAAAAACCTGGGTAAAACTAAGTGTCCCTGTAATTTCAGCTTGGTGGAGAGAGATAGGCAGGTCTGGGCTATTCCCTGGCCAGCCAGTCTACCCAAATAGCAAGCTTCCAGTTGAGTGAGATAGCCTATCTGACAGCAAAAGAACAGAGAGAGCGCAGGGAGCCACACACCTGAACGTCATATGAGCCCTCTACTTCCCTACCACACACCAATGCTCCTCATGACAGTGATGTGTTCTACAGATAGTGAGCAAGAAAGGATTTACCTCTGTGGCATCCAAGGAGAAGGATTTGTAAGCATGGAGGAAATACTAACAGTTCTCTAAATTTATTCTTAATATTCTTTATTTTTGAAGTCTGACAGTAGAACTTGTCAGCTGTACTAAATCATGGCATAAAACTACAAGCCTATGATATTGTGGATATGAAACCTGAAGAGGTCACCTTTGGCTAAGGCAGGAACCCCAGTGGAGCAATAGAGACACCAACCCACTTACAAAACTTTCCCACCAAAATTTATCCTCTCTACAAGAAATGTGGTGATTAGGGATGGAGCAGAGACTGAGAGAATGACCTACCAATAACCAGCCCAACTTGAGACCTCGCCCATGGAGCTGCACCAATCCTGACATTATGCTTGTACACAGGAGCACGTTATCCTCTGAGAGGTCCCCCACAACACCCCAGCAGCTGACTCAGACAAAAGCAGACACCCACAGCCAAACAGTATATTGAGCTTGAGGACTCTTATTGAAGGATAGAAGTAAAGACTGTGAAGAAACCATATAGGAAGATAACAGAGTCAACTAACCTGGACCCTTGGAGTTCTGAACTACCAACCAAGGAACATACACAGGCTGGACCTAGGCCTCCCAAAGATATGTAGCAGATATGTAGCTTGGTCTTCATGTGTGTCCTGAACAACTGAAATGGTGGCTAGCTCAAAAGATGCTGCTTGTCTGTGGTATATGTTCTTCTAGCGGGGCTGTGTTTTCTGGCCTCAGTGGGAAAGGAAGGACCTAGTATCCCAGAGACTTGAAGTGTCAGGGTTGGGGGATGCCTGGAAGGGCTCCCACCTGCTCAGAGGAGAAGAGCAGGGGGCAGTAGGGGGAAAGATTCTGGGAGTGATTGACTGGGAGGGGGCAGTGAGTGGGATATAAACTGAGTGAGTAAAAATGTAAAATTAAGTTTAAAAAAATCTACAAGCTTATATAATGCGAAATACTCTTAGGTTTCAGTACTATACATAAATCTAAGGATACTTTAGAAAGGCCTTGATACAAATCATATTCTTAGTTCATATGTCCTTATTAGAGAAAGCCACACACTGAATCTCAACTGCTATGCCATTGGTATCTAAAACACAGCATCCATGCACTGTGAGTGATTCTTCCATGTATTATAGAATGTTCTACATTTTACTACTGAGCAGCAGTTATTAGTATAAGCCTGAACTCAAGGTGACGTCACATTCAGGTGCCAGGCGACTTCTGCACCGTTACTGAGGCAACTAAGTTAATCACTCCCAGAATTCACCTGTCTCGCTCACCTGTACCTGGGAAGTTACATCATCAACTGCTTAAATATTTGGTCAATCTGTCAAAATACTCATTTTAAAAAAATTATCTAGACTTGAGATGGGCAGGATCAGGTGTAGACTACACTGAGTGACAGTTTTCCAAATACCTAATGCTCAGGAAATGAGCAAATAGTCATGAAGCATGACAAGTGTTGCCTCTATGAGGGCTGCCATCACCTCCGACTACCAACCCATTATAATTTGACACTAGTGTCATCACCCATCAGTGATCCACAGGTCAACTGGACAATATGACTTAAATCACAGAAACCTAGTGTTCAAATGCCCAATATCTCATAACTGAAGAAGATATAATAAGCATGCTTACCATGTGTGCATATTTATTCAAAAGTAAATGTGTGAGAAAAATTTACTCTGAGGAAGTTACAAGACATCCAAGGAACATGGACATAGTTTTGCCATAGCTTCAAACTATTCCATGTTCTGTGGTGTGTGTGTGTGTGTGTGTGTGTGTGTGTGTGTGTGTAGGGGGTATGGGTGTGGGGGGGGAGGTGTATGTGTGTGTGAGTGTTTCATGTATTGAGTCATTTTCTTGGCATGATGTTACACAAGCATTTTATCTCTATGTGAGTCCATCTCTGGCCTCAGTTAATACAAATAATTTTTCCCACTGTAGTCTTTAATTAAAAAAAATTAACTCTTTTCATGTAAACACATTTCACTTAATTTCTAAATAATCATAGTGCATTGAATCACCATATATCTGACAATTTGAACACAAAAAGACAATCTATATATTATAATATAAGTATGTGTCCCTGATGATTGATTAACACTTCATGCTATTATTTTCTAGTTCATTAGAGAAATAGCTGTCTCATACTCACATGATTAATTTTATTTTCTTCTGATCAGTAGCCTTCTCCTCAAAACACTTAGCAACATGCTGCGTAATTTTCATTAAAATAAATTAGTTTCTATGAAAAAGCCCCCATAGTAGAAAACCTAGATAATATGTCTTTTTGTGATTTCTCTTCATTACAGTACAAATATTATGAAGAAAAATAGATATGGGAATATTTTTATTGAAACAAATATTGTTACTTAGCAAATACCAAGGCATTATGTGGTGCCTTGTTTTTTTTTTTTTTATAACTTTGACATCCTATCCAACTAACCACAAATAGAATATGTGAATACTATTTCCTTTGGAGTTTTTTATGTTCTTGAAATGTCTCAGAAGCTCTGCATAGAAAGCAGAACATGCTCTTAAATAAATGTAAGCAGTCACTCACCTCATTGAGTCAAATAGAAGCATATATATCTGCTGCAAGCAGTTAATGCTAATTGTTACTAAGTGCAAGTCAATGATGACGGTTAATAGAGGCTGTGGTAGGGTCAGAGATTCGTTGTTATGTTGCTGTGTACACCATGAGAGATCGCATTATTTATGGGAATACCAGCAATGTTAATAGATGCTGAGTCACATGACCCAAATGTGTGATGACTAGAGAATTGTCACTCTGCTGGTGGTTATTATTCACTGTGGATGTACTGTAGCCGTGTTGATGTCTTGAGCCCATGATGAAAATGTACAAGGTGAGTAGAGGCTGTCTGAGTAGCTGCTAGTAGTGGGGAGTGTTTCGAGGGCACTGTATACTAAAGTTATATGGAGAAATGCTTTACGGTTCAGTCACTCATAAGAATCAGTAAAAAGAATTCATGTTTACACTCAGGGATAGGAACTCCACTATGCTACTCACCCCACTGACTAAACACAGAGATAAGATTGATCATGATTGATTATATTATTAAAGCAATCATGCATGAGCCTGCTCAGTGGCCTTTATCAGGTCTCAGAGCTCAGCTTCATCTGTGTGTTACCCATCTTGCTCCAGTGATCACACCTCTGCAATTGAACACTCTGATTCCAGAATGCATTCCTTCTTCCTTCAAGGATTTCACTCTGATCAACTGAGTCCCTTCTCTCTCTTATAACTATGTATCTCATCATCATTTCAATGACAGCTGTCTAAAAACTGCTCTAAATTTTACAAAGTAAAGTTCCTCCTTTCTTAATTTTAATGTAGTAAAACAAGTTTGTGGCCACTTTCACAGGACAACAAGTCATCATCAACAGGTTCCACCTCCCCTGCCTGCTCATCTGTCTTTTATCTCCCAAATCATTCCCAAATGGTTTGACTTTCATGCCTGTTAGAAGCTGCTGTTACCACAATACATTTGCCAAATTTGGTGCCCACTGGTCTGGATCTACCTACTCGGTCTTTGGCAGCTCCTGTGTGACTCACGCAGCTTTCAAATTTACTAGTTCAGCCTTAGAGTCAATCTCTCCTTTATTTTCTTTTAA
This sequence comes from Grammomys surdaster, assembly GCF_004785775.1. Lineage (NCBI taxonomy): Eukaryota > Metazoa > Chordata > Mammalia > Rodentia > Muridae > Grammomys > Grammomys surdaster. The sequence goes on from NW_021604597.1 coordinate 625,554, forward strand.
AATTTTGGTTCTTCTAATTGACTTTTATTTTTCAAATTCCTTTATGAGTTTTGTTTGTTTCTTTCTTTGTTCGTTTCTTGACTGTTTGTTTCTTTGTTCTTTTCATTTGACATGTAAATGCTGACATGTCCTATTCTGTAGCTCTAAAGCCCCTACTTGCAAACATTTTTGGTCTGGAAAACCAATCTTATTTAGAAAAATGGCTTTAAATAATATTTGTACACATCAAACAAATGTCTTTCTGCCTATTCCATTCCTTCCCTTAATGGGAAATATTTATGTTACACTTATCAATAAATTTTCTGTTATTTCAGATCATGCTCATGTCCTTACTGCCATACATGTAGATATTGGCTACCCAGTTACTCAAACACCACAGAGTCCTGTTTATATCCTATTGATACATAGTAACTTCATGCATTTGTAGAATACAATGAGATATTTTCATTCTTATGCTTATGTATAAATGTATTTCCCAAGTGTTGATTGACTCTGGATAATTAGCATATTCACCTTAGTTTCACCGCTTCCTTAGGGTAATGATATCATTAGAATGGAAAGTCCCTAACAGGCACAAACGTGTATTTGAACACTTGTTTCCAGCTAATAACACTGAGAGGTTGTAGAATCTTTAGGAAGTGGGATCTGGACACAAAAATATGGGTCCCTGGGATTCAGAACTTGAGGTTTATAGAAGCACTACCCATCTGACCTTAGTGTCTGTCAGCTTCCTCATCTGCTGAGATCGTAAGCAAGCATCTTCACATGCCTGCTGCCACAGCTGTAAGCCACTTCCGCAGCATGCATTCTCTGACATGATGGATTGCCCTCAAACACAAGCCCAAATGACTCTGAATAAAGCTCCATAAAGTTGCTACTTGTTGAAGATTAAGTTGCAGCAATGGCAAAAGTAATGAGCTTAGGTAAGAGCCATCAGAGGTGTCCTTCTAACTATTCTGAGGTATACACTACATTAGTGTTAATTATTTTTACCAGAGGACATAAGACATTAATCATTTTGTCAAATTACAGAAATTTACATGTTCTCATCTTTCCTGTTTCCTATTGTCCCCACTCTCTCCAGAATCTAGCCTAGTCTCAATTTTTAAAAAATGAACTTTAAAATACTTATGAGTGTAATAATTTAGTTTTGGTCTTTTTATTCCTGGCTTCTAATCAATTTTGAAAAGTTATCATTAGTTATATAAGAATATATGTGTTTCACTAATAATTAGAGAGGAGCAAATCAAACATAATTATTCTGGGCTCCTTTCTTTCTCTCACTACAGCTCTTGTTCCACTGGAAAAATTTGTGGCATTATTTCCAAATGTCTTTTCTAAATTTATTCACTTTTATATATGAGAGTTTTGCCTGCAGGTATGTCTATGGACCACATACATGTCTGTTTGCTCAAACAGGCCAAAAGAGGGCACCAGGTCCCCTGGAATACGAGTTACAGACAGTTATAAGCTGCTATGTGGGTGCCAGGAACCCAAGCTCAATTATTTGGAAAAGCAGCTAGCACTCATAACCACTGAGCCATCTCTCACTCTGTATTACATAGTGGGCCCATAATTCTAATCATATTATGGCACCATGCAGAACATTCTTCTTCCCTCAGAAGGTGACCCTTTCTTTTTAAAACATTGTTCCTGTGAAAATATAGCAGCTACGATGTTTCTGAAGGAACAACAGAGGCCATGTTCCATTCATGGAGACAGGCTTTCTAATCACCTGATCAAACACAAAACAAGCTAGTTTTAGTGGAAATACTTATAAATCACAGAACTGGGGAAATTGAAATAAGAGCATCTTGTATTTGAACTCAGACTTCCTGTATTATGCATCAAGACTGTGTCTTTAAATAGTCAAACACAGTAGTTAAACTCAGAGCAATTTGTTAGAAGTTGAGGACACACCCATGTTAGAAACACACTGAGGTAAGTCCTTCTGACTTTACTAATCCTTGTGAAACTGAAATTCTTATGTGTAAACTGATTTTTAGGTTGTATTTTCCTGATATTACATACAAAGGGCAGTAATAATTGTATCAGACATTTTATTTTCAGCATGAGATGCTAGGTGTACATTGTCATGCACGTAAACATACTGTGTTGTTTGTCTTTCTATTATTTTTAACAAATTCTGAGAGTTTTTATTAAGGTGGGGAAAAACTAATTTTGGCTCAGAGTTTTAGATGTTCCATCTTATGGTCAAGTTGCTTTTCTGTCTGTGTAAACATGTGTGGCCAGAGACCTATTTGTCACAGCAGCTAGGAAAGCAAAAACAGAAAGAGAAAGCTGAGTTCCCTGGGATCTGCTGGGAAAAACACTTCCTGAGTGACCCAGCTTCCTACAAGTAAGCTCCACCCACAGAAATTCCAAAGCCTGGGATCATTTAACAGTAAATTTAACAATAAATTTAACAGTAAATTTCGAGGTCCATTCAAGATTCAGACCATAATAGATTTAGTCGTTGACCAAAACAGAAAGTCAGTTAAGTAAAATGTTCAAATACTCTGCTGTCAAAGGTTGAGTTTTTGTCCCAGGTCACATGTCTTTTTCATACTGTACAATTTTAAGGAAATTTAACCTTAGGGAAAATTATTATTTTTGCTCATTAAATTCAAGAATATTAATTGGTTTGCTGTTAGAAAACAAAGAGAGATAGTGGCTTGATTTTCCTCCATGTTTGTTCTTTTTATAGCCAGCAGGCATTCAAAGAAGTCAGAGGGCAAGATGTGTTAGGGGACTATGCTCTAGCTGGCAGGATAGCCCTCAGGATGGGTCCAGCACTTAACAGACCACTGTATACTTTCCTACAATACAGACTCTAGCAATACTAGGCTGTACCAACTTCATGGAAACAGGACTGTTTACATTTATACCAAGATGGTTGGGAAAGCACCAAAACCCACATGAGGTATGAGCACAGATAGACTTCCAGAAGTTTCTGCTGTGCGATGCAAAGTCCCGCGAGAGCTTCAAAAACAAAGGTATACATCAGCACAGCCTATGTTGGTTCCACATGTCCTGTGCACATGACAAGATTATGCAGGCGTTTCTTATTGCAGAGCAGAAAATCAGTGAAGGCACAGCATAGAGTCAGAACCTGAAATAAATACAAAGATTGTTACGGAGAGAGGGAAGTGGAGGTCAAAACAAGACCTTTACTATTTAAATAAATAAGAGAAAGAGAAAAGGTAAGAAATGGAAAAAGGTTTATATGAAGTAAGAACTTAATGGCTAACCTTGACCTTAGACTGGTTTAACTGGAAGTACAGGAATGAGAACATATTAATAGGTACCATTTGGGATTAAGATAAAGACTTGAGAACAATTAAAATGAAAACAATGAAGCAAGGGACCGAGTTACTTCCATTACTGAAGTAAGAATTCAGAAAATTTTAAGAGTATCTAGATATGAATGAAAATGTACACAGCCGACCAGAGAAGCTTAAGACAATTCTGTTGAGTTTGGGTTTCCTGATAATAGTGCAGGAGAGAATGAGAACAAGACATGAGTCCACTGGATTTATAAAGCTGGAAAGCAGACATAGGAAAAGCCAAAAAGGATACAAGAAAATGAAATCCTAGGCCGGCAGTGTGGAAAACCAAAACTAACATTGTATGCAATTCAAAGTCTCCCATAAACTATATATAAGTACCAACAGTACTTCTGAAATGGTTATGGAGACAGCAACAATGCAAGAAAAATGACAGTTAAAAGTGTGTACAAATAAAATAGGTGTCTCATTTCTCTAGAGGTACCAACTGCGCCACAGCTCTGAAAGACAGCTGGCCATTTGGTGGAAGATCTTTGGGTTTAAGGACAAATGGCTTATTTCAGAGAAATATGCAGCAGTCTGGACATCCTTGGACAACTTATACACATCATAAACTCTCTTGTTTCCAGAATGCTTTCATGTGTATCTGGAAGCCCCAAGAAGTGGAATTTTATACTCTAAGGGATGTTACTAACCCAGGAAGAAAGATGTAAAACCCAACACTGGGCAACTCTCAGTCAGCTAAATGTCCCAAGCGTACCACTCCACAGTAAACTAATGGTTTGTAGGAGCTATCCATATATTTAAAGACTCTAATCTGCTTTTTAATTTCCCACTCTTAAATGCAAATAATCACACAGAATTTATAGACAAAAAAAAATGAAGAGATAGAAACCAAAACAAAGGGAACAACACTTACAGTTAGGGGAAGGGTGTGTGTCAAAACCTAAAAGACTACACTGAAAGATTAAGGCTTGAAAATAAAACAATATTCTAAGAAAGATAAGAGAAAATATTGGATCCAAGAGAAAAAGAACAGGATATTGTTTTTATAAAGAGTGTATCTCTTGGAAATTAAAATTTATAAGAGAGTGGCAAAACCAATTTTAAAAAGTTTATCGGATAAAATTTGAGGATTTCATTCTTTCAGTAAGAAAGACTAAGTCCATATGATGTTTTGGTAGAAAGAAAATAGTTCAAATAAGCTAGGTTTGTGGCTGATGAGGTGGTTCAGGGCTTATGAGCCCACTCTGCTCTTCTAGAGGATATGAGGTCAGTTACCCTTACAGTTCACTGCAACACCAGCTCCAGATGATCTGACACTCTCTTCTACCTCTGTGGCTACATCCGCACACTAGGTACACACCCTGATTCAAGGTACACACCTATACATAATTCGTACATTCTCATAAACTCACACACAGACACAGATTCACAGGCACACAGAGTGAGAAAGAGACTCCAAGCTTATCACCAATCTAGCTAGAGCACTTCTCTTTAATGAAATCCCCTAGTGTCTCAGATTCCTTCTACTTTGTTGCCACTCATTCTCAAAAATATTCCACTGGTTTATCTCCTGCAGTAGGTCTCTATCACCACTGAATAAAAAGAAAAAGAAAAAGAAATATGTAACTTCCCCTTTCAGGCAATACAGTCTATAAGAGGGGCTGGTATATCTTCTTCTCCTAAATTAGAAACAATTTAATTCATGATAATTAACTAATGATACAGGGACAGGGCACATAGATAGCAACTGGACATTCATCAGCAAGGTACAGAGCAGAAGTTGGTACTAAAGAAGTTCGTCTGATATTCTGTCTCACAAAGATAGAGAAGTTAATGTAATGATGTGACCTTACTAGGAGTTTAAATAGCCTAGTATTAAAAGGAAACCAAAGAAAAAGAAAATGGGAAAATATTATCTGAAATATTTTTTTAATAAGAGTAGCAAATTGTTAAAGAAAATTGGCCTACATCAAGAGATGCTCCTGTAAAATTTCAAAACAGCTAGTTCAAAGTGCAGTATTTTACACCAGTGGTTAGGAAGTGAAAAATCTTTGCAATTTTCATAGAATATTGGAACAGTAAATTCTCAATGAAAATGCATTTCCAAAGTCAAACTATTTTATCTATTCGATCTTAAAATGATAAGCAAACAGCCTATACAACATGTCTGTAGTGAGAAATATACCAGAAAGTGGGCCATTTCAAGGTAAATTAAACCAAGAAACATCAAGGCAGAAGAGAGTAGAATTCAGACATGCAACAAAAGAAGAGAGGAGAGACAATGGTGGGGATGCCAGGCCAGCTGCTGTGCCTGGGACAGATGTAGATTATCTCAGATTATAGGAGTTTGCAAAGTGAAGAAATAGGAAAAAGAATGTTAATATTCTGTTGATGTTAATTAACGTAGGAAATCACATGGCTGCAGTTATTCCTTAACCTATTGTTTTCTAAATAAAAGACACAGAGACCCTTAAAATGTATTACACACCATATAGCACAAGAGGTGGGCAGATATCAACCCTCTAAACTATTTTGTCTGTATCCATGACAAAATCCTCAAGATAATGTTTGCCATATGTTTCATTTGGGCTGTTCCTGCTCCATCAGGCCAGCCCTCATGGCCATATGCTCATATTTCATACTACTCCATGGTGACTTCTCCTTCCTCCTCCTGGCTCTCGCTCCTGGTTCCTACCTAAGACCCCCAGCCCTGGAACCCTTGCCCTGTCTACCTCTCTTCTGCTGAGGTATAGGCTGACAGCCACTTTTATTAATCAATTGGTGATAATTGGGGGGAGGTTACACATCAAAGGTTAATATACTTGAGAATCTGCCCGTCTTGGAGCAGCCAGATCTTGGGATACAGAATTTATCGTTTGAATACACTGCAGCAGACCAAACTCCAACACAGAAAAGTCTTCAAAGCAAGGTGAGATGTGAGAGTCATTCCAAGATCATCTTAGGAGACAACCTGGGTGATTTCTTACATACATTTACAGAGTACACAGAAAAATGACCATTTCAAACCAAATGAAAGAATGGAATAAGATGCATGTTACTGAATAGACAGGGAGCGAACAGGCCAGAAATGAACTCTAATACCCTCTGGTGAGTACTGACAAGGAACAAAAATACAGCCATGCCACTATTAGAACCCAGCTTGACATTCTGCAGTCATCTTCATCAGACTACCCATTTCACTGGAACAATGTTGTGGCTATATCCAAAGCTTTAGAGATAAAACAAAATCTTTAAGGCAGTTAAATAAGCAGCTTGACTTTTAATGCTTTAACTGGCTTCATTTTTTTTTCTTTACCATGATATCAACCATATTGCTAGTTTTTGGAGAAGGGCCAGGAACATTCTGGTTAGTCACTGTCTTCTACCATCAAGCTTAGAATAAGAACTACTTCCTCCTGCCTTGCGGTCCAAGGACATTCCCCTCTCATTAACCACCCTGAGACACTTGTCTGTATTTAATCCCCCAATGAATTATACTTTGTGCAATTCAGGATCTGACTTCTTTTGTTTAAGTGCTTTAGAAACCTTCACCACAGACACTCATACACCAGGACTGGGATTTCCCAAAACAACTGCTATGGAATGTAAGTTAAATACCGAAATAGTCACCTTCGAGAAAGTGGTCACCTGATGGAAAAATAAAAAGTGCTACAGAAAAAAATGGAATATTGACTTTTAAAAGTAGCCTATATTAAATATTTAGTAGTTATAAGTGTGGTGAGTTATAAAATATACCCCAGTTCCCAGATTAAGAGATAAATAATAAAACAATGAAAGTCTGCATTCATTCTAATAGAATGATTCAATAATTTGATTCTTAAAGCAACATCCTGACTTTAATTAGAAATTTATATTTTAGCCTAATTAACATTCAATTAGTAGGGGAGAGTGCTCATTTATAAACATAGGCAAAATGGTCCACTTTTGGCATAGGCTATAAAAAGATGCCTTAATAAATATAAATCCTTTAAAAACAACAATCAAACTCTGTCTGCACCTTTGAATACTGTCCCACCCATTCAGGCTTTCCTCAGCTCCCAGCAGAAGTGTTAAGCATCTTGTGTGCTTTTCTTTGGCGTTTGAGGGGGTGTACATACCACTTAATAGTATGTTATTGAGCTCTACATGAGTTTATCTACTTGTTTAAGTGGAATGATAAAGAAAAGAAGAGACAAGGCCATAAAGGAAAAGAAAAAAGGAAGAGGGGGCCAGTGAGAGAAGGAGAGAGAGGACTTCTGATAGGTTGGAAGATAATGGGGAGAGATTTATAATTATAAAAGATTAGTTTAAAAGTCAATAAAAGAAAACAAAGAAAAGATGTGCAATTACTAACCTAAAGAAAACTGGTAATTAGAAAAAGAGATACAATTATAAAATAGCATTGGGCAAGGCTGATCCAAGACTTATAGTATGACAATATTAGTAAAAAAAACACAGTTAAACATATTTCTTATTCATCAACCTAAAAATTATGAGGTCTTTAAGGACATTGTGAATGATATAAATAAAATAAGAATTCTCATGTGACGTCAGAGAAGTAGCTCTGCCTAAAACAAAGAATAAAGTAGTAAATGCACTAACATTTCTGGAAGACAAATGCCAAGATTTGAAGAAATTTAAAATGGCAATTTCCAGAAGGGTAGGTGATAGCACACAGAAGTTAGCATGGAAAATGGGAGGACATATCATAACCCTGCATATTTCAATTTTCAAACTATATACATACATACATGTAACTTTTATCACTTTTATCAGTTCTCTCTCTCTCTCTCTCTATATATATATATATATATATATATGTTTTTGTATATAAATGTTTATATATAATATTAACATATATTAATATTAACATACATATGAACTAAGAATGGAAAGACTCATGCCTGCAGACAACACACATACATAGAACTTACTGATGATTTTAGTACTTAGATATATCAAATTTAAAATAAGTATCTGCCTCATATTAAACTGTTAGTTGCAAAGCAACGATGATGTTTTGTAGCTGAAGAGATCAGGGTGCTTTTGGAATATATATTCAGTGGAAATGAACTACACATCCTTTAACATAATCCAGAAGACTGGCAGCTACTGACTTAAGATTGCTTCTTTTATTTATGTCAATACTGAACATGTCTTGGCTGACAGTTTCTATGGAGATGGTTGTACAGGATACACTACTGCTCGTTAACTTTAGCTCAATGAAGTGTGATTCTTGTCTCTCCCTCTCTCTCCTCTCTCTGTCTGTCTCTCTGTCCTTTCACTCTCTTCTTTGTCTCCCTCTGTCTCCCACTCTCCCTCTTTCTGTCTCTCTGTCTCCCTCTGCCTCTCCCTCTCCCTCGCCCCCTCCCTTATTCTCTCCCTCTCTCTCCCTCTAACAAAGGATCATGCTGATTTTGAACCCCTTTCTAACCTCTCATATGTGCAGATTACAGGCAAACACTATCATGTCCATCACTTTCCTAAACTTTCTCACAGACACACAATGCAGACTAAGTTCAGTGAATGGTGACTTGGAAGTATCAACATTAAAAATCTGTCACTGAGAGCCAGTCACCCTGAGGCTGTCTTTACAGGGGTACACACCAGAGAAACAAACAAGGAAAGTTCCTCATCACCTCCCTGCCTGCTCATTTCCCCCGCTCTCCTGTGTCTAACTAGAAGCCGTGCATATCCACACCACTCCCACTCTTCCCCAGAAATCTCATTAGAAGCCAACGTGCCTGCGAATTTGAATAAGCACAGCATTTGCCAGTGATGCTTGTGTTTTGCAGGTGTACTGCCAAGTGCCAATGTTATCCAATATTTGCTTACCACTGCCCACGTGGGACCAAACCCACACTTAATAAGACAGAGACTGCATTGCCGTGACATATGTGCCATTATATTCCCCGAGTTTAAGCCCCACAAGCACAGTTATTTAGCTAACACAGTCTTCTGCTATAATCATGGCAGTTTTTCTTCCAGCAGTAAAACTCTCACCAACCACAGTCAGGCATTTTCTGCTTTCCAATTACTTGCTGCTGCTATGCCAGCCACATAGTCATATTTTCATGTATCATTAAACAAATGCAGTTGTGCTCCCCAAACAGGCCTCAGTTTTGGGCTAAACTACATCCATTAAAGCTTTCATAAATGGCACACCCTTCAGCTTGTAGTTTCTCTGGACTCATAAATATTTAAGTCGCACAGATAATACCTCGACTTCCCAGCAAGTGCGGCATTAGCCAGGCAGTCTTTAAAGCATAAAACTTTGTAGCAAGAGAAAATAAGGAGGAAAGAAATGAGTTGTGCTGCTAGCAAATATCATATCAGAATCCTAATATTTCCTTACCGGCATCCATTTCTCTCTCACACACATATGTATACATCTGTGTATATTTATACATACATATATACATACCTATATACATACATACATACATACATACATACATACATACATACATATGTATAAAAGATTTTTATATAAGTGATAGGATGGTAAGGAACACTGGGTAGGTACTGTGACTGATTTGAGGAATAAAAAATATTCTCTCCAAGCACTTACGATTGCCTCAAAAACTGAGAAAAATCAACTCAGAGTCAAGAGACATAAATGTAACAGTTATAAGACCAACGTAAAGCATAAACTGGTAACAAGTTTCATACTGTGTGTAAACTGCCATAGTCAAGCAAGCCAGTGAGCAGTTGGTTGCTAAGGGTTGAACCCCCTTACAGTCAGAATAAGGTGAGAGGGGGTTTGATGAGAGACCAGGAGTAAATCACAGCGGCTGTATACTGGATGGCACTTGCAGCAACTCTCTTCTCTTTCCTCAAGGCAAGAGCCACAGAACCCAGCATAACATTCCCTTCTGTGTTCTTAGCTAACTTCTTCAAAAGATCAGTAGTTTGAGTTCTAGTGTAGTCAGAATTTCAGTTTGGGATGTGTTGTGCTTCACTGTCAACGTTGGGTCAAACCTAACCACAACTTTATGCAAGCCTATGATTTTAGGAAGAGAAACAGGAAAGTGCCTTGTATAATTCATTTCAAAATCTTATAAGAAAGATTCAGTTGGCCTGGATCTGGTACCCACCTCAGTCCTGTCATGTGGAGGAAACGGAGATTTCTAAGATCATGAATTTCACCAGAGACTAGGAAATCTTTAAAACTTAACATTAATGAGGAAGGTATTGAATATATACCTGCTAAGCAGTGTTCAAGAAAAATACAAAAATGTTAAGATTTAGAATGAAGAAAGAATTTTTCCTAAGTACAGATATATATGCATATAATTTTATGTGCTATCATGTTAATTTTAAAAATAGAAAAGTGAGTATATCAGAACACAATAGCATTTAGATAGTTTGGATAAATCCATTTAAAACCCTCCAAATATATCAAACATTTTAAACATATTATCAAATAACCATGTAGAAGCTACTACAACATAAGGAGTAGTCATTATGAAAAATCAAGACAGAATAGTGAACACAAGCATGGCTTATACTGTGCCAACAAACTGTATGCTCATCTCTCTTAAAGTACTAATAATCTTTGATAAAATATAATACAATCTATCATTTAAGACAGGGTGTCATGTAGTCCAGGCTGGCCTTGATCATACTATGTGACCAAGGATATACTTGAAGTCCTGATTCTCATGCCTCGACCACCTGAGTGCTGGAATTACAGATGTATACCATTCCACCATATGTGGTTTATGAAGCACTAGAGTCCACCTCAGGACTCTCTGCAGTCCACCAAGTAAGCTGCATCCCTTGCTTTGTAATTTGCATTTATAGATATGATACTTCTATCCTGAGGAAACTGAAATACTGAGGTAAACTCAGAATTCAAGGGTTGGAACAAATGGATGTTATCACAATGTTGAATATTGTGAGCAGTGGCCAAGCCCAGAACATTCACTGCTTTCACTAACTATACTGCATGCTAAGGTCAAGGCTGATTCTTCTATGCCGCAA
>NW_021604597.1:637232-715681 GCF_004785775.1 Grammomys surdaster
ATCCATTCCAAAGAAACAGGGAGATTATCACACTGCAGAGTGTCTGGGGAATTTTCTGCTAAAACACATTTCAGGAGGACAATTAAAAGGCATATAAAAACATCATCATTATGAAAAGGATTTTGATTCCAAATATACTCTTAATGAGTATTGAGGACTTTTAGGGTGTACTGAGACATGACTTCAGGATTACTGTGTTATCAATCTCAGTAATTCTCCTTGCTCTTTCCTGAGTTGCCTAGACAAGACACGCTAAGAAATTCTGCCCTTCTACTCATCCCATAATTCAGTTTCAACTAATTGATAAGGCATAGCCAAAATCTAGCTGTAAAGAGTTCAGGTATTCTAATCATCCTGGGGTTCGACATAAGTTGTTGGCATGAGATTACCTTATTCCTCACCTTGCAATGCCATGGCTTTCCATATTATAAGTATATGTTACTTTGTAAAACATGGCCCTTATTTCCAGGTATATGCCCAGCGCTTTTTTCATTGTGATGTTGCTATTTTCGGCAGTTATACGTGTGTATAGAAACCACTGTGATCATTTCCATCCCCATTGATTCCTCTTATCCCTCTCCCATGGAGGCTAACCCTGATCTTCTTCCCAAGTACTCCCTGTTCTAGCCATAGCTCAACTCTCTCTTCTATAATTTTTCTGGAGACTATGATCTTCTCAAGCATGTGCCTGCATGCCTGCCTGCCCTGTGATATTTTCCCCTGCTGTAATGTTCATCTTCTTTGCCTCCCTAAAATTATGAATACCACATCAGGGACTAAAAGTATAGATCTCCAAGTCTGTGGGGATTTCTTTATACCTACTGGCATGGCCCTACACTCATCATAAAGTTTATTTCTCTTAGGATAAACTATGAAGCCACACCCTCAGAGGATCTTACTTCTAGATCTGTAAGCAGGAATTGTGGCTTTAGTATTCTGAAGATTTTGAAATAGATTTTTCCTTGGTTGAATCTTTACTTATTTCCTTTACAGTAGACACTTAGTTTTTTGTCCAGACCTTTTAGCACCCAGACCCTAACAAGTATCTGCCAAGTTGATTCTCCATAACAGATACAGCGATTCTGACATATTCCTTGTTAGATCCTGTATCTTCCTTAATCTTTTGCATTAGCATATGTGCTAAAACTACAAGACAGTATTTCCCTTCTTCAGTGCTTTCTCTGGTCCATTAATAAGGCTGTGTGAGGATATGCATTCTGACTGCTTATGAGAAAATTCCAAGAAAACAAGACAAGAGTCCTGTGACCTCAAACCTCCAAAGCACTGAATTGTTCTTGGAGATGCTTTCCTGCACCTCCCAGGTACAGTAAGTAGGAGTGGGTTTACTTCCAGCTACCTGTTATCTTACTATTATTCAGATGACATGTTCAAGCACAGACTGTCCTTGTGACTGTATACAGCCTAAGCTTACATGTGCATACTTTGCCCTCGTGACTGTATTCAGCTTGAACTCATGTGATCTTTGCTCAGGTAACCTTGATTAGCCCTCAGAATATAAGTTATCTTTTGCTCTTAATGAAGTTGGTTATTTAGTATGCCTCATTTTTAGACCATACTCTCTCTCAGGTTCGGGCCACTGGCTAAAATGGTAACATAATACCATTTTGCCTGATGAAGCAGCAAAAAGAAGAAAAGGCTTCTTTTGGTTCACAGTTTGAGGATGCCATCCATCATAATGGGGAAGTTATGGTAACTAGAACCCATCCTTTCTCACCAAGCACAAAGAGGTCACTGCTGTGTTTGGTTCTCTTTCTGCTTTTCCTTCGATCTGAGATGCCAGCCCATTAAATGATGTTCCCCACGTTTAGGTTGAGTATCCATTGCTTAGTACAGTCCCTGTAGAAATGTCCTCAATGACACATCTAAAGTTTGTTTCCTAGGTGACATTATACTTATCCACATGATAATCCAGATTAATCATTACAGAAAGTATTCTGAGCTAGACATTTTAAAGGAAGTAAATTTATATTCTCTACAGAAGTACACTGTATAGCCAATGAAATTTAAATACTACGACAGGTCTGCAGCAACATGTGGTTTTATTTAGGTACTGCATTCATACTGAAATAGATTTGTGCTGAGCCGTTATACATTCAAACCCTTAGTTTCATGTAATACGTTTTTGGAATGGTTCCAAATATCCATTATATTGAAAAACCTTTCATCACAGTGTCACTACAAATGACTTAGTCAAAGTAAGCCCTTCAAAGTCACATTTACAAAATAACAGTCATGATGTTCCTCCCTCGGCTGTAAAATACAGACACAGCTTATAGAAGGATAAAATAGAAACCTATAAAGGTTTTCACACTTCAGGTGATAAGGCTGTTTACTGATACGGTTAGCATGCTACACGGCTGTCTATGCACATCAAAAGTGAGAGTTGTATAGCCTTAGACACAGCTGCCCAATGGATTCTTTGGTTGTAGGACAACTTTGAATTGTTTTTTTCGGATGACATTTATATTGTAATTGTTGATATAATATCAATAAAGTCAATCTGGTAAAATTACTTCATGGTGGAGGTAATAATATGTACTCTGTGTATAGAGCACGCTGAGCTACATGATGAGAACGCCTTCGTTTTATTGATTTGACTGCTGTCCAGGTTCCTTTATCTGCTCTTACTCAGTGTTTTAATTTCCTACTTTCTGGAACCTAGTGCTCTATGAAAATGAAACTAATCCTCTTTGTAAACTAGATAGTTATAAAGAGCAACTTGAAAACTTGTTATGTGCTTTCAAATTTTATGAAGAATTTTCACATACATTAATACTTTTCAGGGAAAATTATATGCTCTTCAGGAGTGTTATTTTCAGATTCATGTGAATAAAATCACACATGATTTAAATGCTGAAAATCTATAGTTTTAAATCTCAGACATTATGGCAGACAGAATGAATCGATTAGTGAGTGAGTGAGTGAGTGAGTGAGTGAGTGAGTAGTAAAGGATATCTCTCAGTATAGGACATCCAGTGGAAGCAGTTTTGAGGACCCAGCTCCTTAAGAAATAAATAAAGCCTCATTGGAAGGCAAAGGCATAGATCTGGTATGACTTGTGTTTAAAGTGTCTGTCTGTTCACAACTATATTCCTCTACTGAGATTTTACAATAAATCACCACAAACCCATGTTTTAAACAGCACCTATATAAGATGTCACAGTTGTAGATACTAAAAGTCTGGGGTTAGTGTGACATACATTGTCAGGATGTAAGGATGGAATCTTCATGGTATTTAAAAATTTTTAAAATGAAGTACAGAGCTAAACAAAGAATTCTCAACTGAGGAAACTCGAATGGCTGAGAAGCACCTAGAGAAATGTTCAACATTCTTAGTCATCAGGGAAATGCAAATCAAAACAACCCTGAGATTCTACCCCACTTCAGTCAGAATGACTAAGATAAAAAAAAACTCAGGTGATAGCAGATGCTGGCAAGGATGTGGAGTAAGAGGAACACTCCTTCATTGTTGGTGGGATTTCAGGCTGGTACAACCACTCTGGAAATCGGTCTGGCAGTTCCTCAGAAAATTGGACACATCCTCATAGAATCAGGAGGAGGGGGGATGGGATAACGGTTCCTGGGTGGGGAGAAATGGGGAAAGAGGATCACATCTGAAATGTAAATAAAATATCCAATAATATGAATAAATAAATACTATCCTAAGTGGTTCTCCAATACTGAAAATTTGAGAAGACAAATCAGTGTATAGAAACAATAATTTTAGTGACTAAATTATTATAGTAAAATTCTGGTCATTACACTAACAACCTTATAGAGCTGTTTTATTTCCTCATATTGCAAATAATTAATTTATGATACCATCAGAACTTATTATAACTCAAGTTCAGTCTGAAATTGAGTTTTGCTATATTCATCTTTAAGATTGCTTTGCCTTTCTGAACTGCATAAAGAACCAATTAAGAAAAGCTAAACTAAGTTTGGTAAAGATATTGCATTTAAATAAATGACAATTTTCTTCCATCTCTAAATTCATCCTTTTTTAAATGATCTTATTGAACAAATCGAGGTAATAATGTAGACAGACTGTAACAGTTTTAATTAGTTTTAAGTCACTTCTCATGTTGGTTTAATAGATCATTTGTAATGTCAAGCAAAACTAGATTAATCCTTCATTGTTCTATACCAATCACCAAAACTGTAGGTGATTTCTTCCCCAAAACACACATTAAAAGGCAGGATTTTACAGTTCCCCGTGTTTCTGGTTTTAATAATAACATTTACTGCTTCTTGGCTCTGCTGGATACTCTAAGCACTTTCCACTTATTGTACGGAATAGATCTAGCAGTTGTAAAGCAGAGGTAGCGATATTCCTTAGTATTTATACATGTGGTTTAGTGGACAAAACCACTGGCCTCAGAGCTCTCTCATGCATCTCTCAGATGGACTGTCCCTTTCCATCAAAAGTTCTCATGGCAGTTACATACAACTGAGTTTAGGAGGATTTTCAGTAACAATATGATTCACTGCTGAACAAGTCATGGTATGTGGCAATTTATAGGGAATTTTTTAAATTGTCTGTAATTTTGTGATATAAAAGGTAAGTCAAATAGATTGATATAACATGATGCCTATAAATTAGAGAAGGAATGAAAGGATTGTGAAGTCATATTTAGTAACACCGAGTTTCCAAATGCTAAATCAGAAGATCTCATAGGCATAAAAGTTGAATACTTTCATCATAAAGAAATAACAGCTGCCTAAAGAGAGACATGTTTATTCTGATTTGAGCATTACAAAAGGTGCCCATGTTTAGAAGCCCCACTAGGGACTTCATAAGTACAATTTTATGTGTCTGTTAATAGTAAATTACATTTAACACTGTGTAATAAGGCTTAGGGAATTAGAAAGATGAAAGATGAGAAGCTTGTGAGTGAAATATACTTCTTATTTTCTGTAACAAGGAATCAATCATTTAGGATTCCAAACTTATGATCCTTAAATATTAATACTTGATTAATCCACTTTTAATTTCCCCATAGTACCTATTATCTCAAAGCCAAGATAATTCTTTTTAATACAATTAAGATTATCATTCATAGTCACATGAAACAAGTTTTATTCTGAAACTGGTGAACATTAAAAAAGCACAAAACAATATTTAATATCTGTATCCCATTGATTTGAATGTGGGTATATGATTACAAATCATTACACTTGTAGAACATGTAGTGAAAATAATTTATCCAAATGTTTCCTCTAAGTGACATATGATTTAAATTAAATTGATGATCAGAATGAAGTAAATCTGCTCATAAGCTTACTAAAGCACCGTAGAACCTCCTTGCCTAAATGTTCTGTGATTCTCCTAAGTATAAGCCAAATTAGCCTTGTGTTTATAGTAAAACTCATACATTTGTGTTAAAACCTTTGTTTAGAGGAGCTTCTTTTGGAGTGGGCAGCAGCCAACAGAGAGAAGCACTGTTCAGTGTGCCGAGAATGAGAAGCTGTGTGCTCAGCACTAAGTGAGACATCTACAGCAAACCCCTCATAATGCTAAGGGAGGCATTAAAGAAGCTGGCACGCAAAGCATGGAAAAGCCCAAGAATGTGTGGAGGATTGACTGCAAAATCTGTCACCAGGACCTGACATAGCTATCGTGTTCACAGACACACCACAGCTATGGTTTCCTGCAGGAGACCTATGAAGCCATCCAAAATTCTGGAAAAGGTGGGATAGATGATCTCCAGACCCCATCATGTACTGAGAAGTTATTGGTAGTGGAAGACTGTCGAAGAGGAGAATCATTTATTTTATAGAATATGTCATAGGAAGGATTCACATGCTCTGCTGGGTACACCACACCAATACAGGCACCATTAATTGCAGTTAGTGGATATTCAAACAAACAAACAAACAAACAGGACATGAAGATGAGAGGGAGTTATCTTGTGAGCAGTATGGTATTTCGTTATACACCTGTATGAAATTTTCAAGAAAAAATAAAAGAACTAATAAATAGATTCTGTCACAGAAATATTTTAATGTTACAGAAAAATAACATAATTTTCTTTTGGAATAAAATACTTGATGATTTTAAAAATTAGTCTTACTATATTAGACCTAGGAGAGCAGCTAGCATGGATATAATGTATTCCCAAGTGTAAGAAAGAGTAAAATGAAATTAAACGCAACATCTTTGGTTCAATGCTTTTGTCTCACTTAAAATCAACTCGGTGAAAATGTAGAGCATGATCCACTGCCAAGCATATGCTGAAGGGCTCCAGTGCTCACCCAGCAATCTGTCAGCACATAAAGCTGTGTGTTCTTGGCTGCGTGGATTGGCTGGGTGTGTGCAGTGACACGGAAGTAGTGTCAGTTTCAAATAAAACTCATGTGTGGAGTCACCACTGCCATCGTGGTTGTTTGACTTTTCCAAACTGTTAACAGTCACTTTTTATATTGCTTATAAAAATGGTAATTTAACATATTTATTCAGCCAGTCAGTCTCAAGGTTGACTGACAAAGATTGCAGAGAATTTATTTATTTTACATCCATATTTCCTAGCTCAAGATGTGGTCTGAATGTAAAAGAAGCAACATAGCTTGCAAGCAGGCATCTTGTAATTTCTTGGGGCATACTTGTGGGAATATGTCTAAATTCTAACCCTAAATTACACATTTTTTAAACCACTCAGCAACTCTGTGGAAGCCTAAGACAAGAAGGTAAGTCTATCCCTGCTTCCCCAAGGGCAAGTCAAACAGTGTTGTGGAAAGCAAGACCTCTGATCCTGACAGCCATGTTTCTTGCACCACTCTGTTGAGACTGACTGGGAATTGAGAGGATCTCCCCAACACTCAGTATCTGAGTGTTCTCACATACAAGGCAAATAAAAGTAATGTATCCTACAAGGGTTCTGGTATAAAGGCTTAGTTAATACATAGAAAATAGTATCACTGCAAATGAATACATATTACTAAATAAATAGCTATATACATTACTAAGCTATAAATATATGTTACTATACATGTGTTATTATGTATAGTAACATGCACACACTCGTGTGTGCGCTCATATGTGTATGTGTGTTTAAGAAAATTGAACTGAAGGGAGACAGCAGAATATTCTACTAGTGGAGCTGTATGATTAGGTTTCTGTCTTCAATTTGTTTCTATGAAGGATTGCTAAAATCAAATTTCTTTCACAGGCAAAACACACTAACTGTACTTGAATCTAAGCTTACCATTTAAAAGCAATATTTCCTTGGGGAAATTCACCTTAGTTTCCTCACTGGTAAGGTAAATAACTGGCTCTTAAGCTTGCTGGAAGGATCAAATGGACTAACACAGATATAGATAGATGATAGATAGATAGATAGATAGATAGATAGATAGATAGATAGATCCCATAGGTTGTGTGTAAGATATCTCCAAGAAGATTTAAGCATTGAAGCTGTGGTGCCAAGCAAGTGTGTTCAATAATTGAGATAATCAAGTTACAATGATGCTAACTTGGTCACTAATTTAATTCATTGATGAAGTCATCTTGAATGTACGAGGAGTCTTGATTTGAAAAAGGAAATCACTGGGAATTTTGTCTTTCAAGAGTCCATCTGGCACTACACACTTCTGTCTTTTTCAGTTTTCTGGCCATCATGTTTGCTCAACCACACATCCCTGCTCCCAAAATGCTCTGCCTGACCACAGGCCTGTAATGATGTGGCAAAGCTGATCAAGGTGTTAAATTTCTCAATCAAATTACATCCTTCATTTCCGAAGTCGCTTCCACTGGCATGATGTCACACCAATGGAAGACAGACTAATACACACAGCATTTAGGATATTGTCTGGACATATTGAGTATTCTGCCAATTTTAGCTGTTTTATTAAGCAAGCACAGTGATAGTGGAGATGACTGGAGTAGCATTAAGTAGAAAGGAACAGAGGTTTAAGAGGAATTAATAATGGGATAAAGAGAAGAATGATAAGCAGAGGACATTACACATTGGCAGAGGGCGAGAGGGACTTAAGCAGTGACGGACCAAAATCTATGTGTTAAAATTACAAGGGTGATTACAAACCATGCATATCCTTTTGGGATTGGCTTACCTCACTCAGGATTATATTCTCAAGTTCCATCCACTCGCCTGCTAAATTTATGATGTCTTCATTTTTAATACCTGAATAGCATCCCATTGTGTAGATGCACCACATTGTTTTTATCTATTCTTCCAGGGAATAGGAATTCTACAGAAAGATCAAGAGAGTTAGCTATCTTGAACCCTTGGGGCTATCAGAGACTGAACCACTGAACAAAAAACATACATAGGCTGGACCTAGGCCTCCCTGCACATATGTATGTAGGAGATGTGCAGCTTGGTCTTCATGTGAGTCCCGAACGACTAGAACATGCTGTGCAGGTTGGTTTTTGTTAAGACATTCTACAGCAACCTTTCTGAGCATTCCTGTTTGCAGACAAACCATTGTTGACACAGATAAATACTGTGCTTTATAAATCAGGTACGGCTGGGATTGTAATCACATTGACAATTAAGGACAAGTGTAAATATCAAAGACTTCTTAAGTAATTCATTATGATATATATGAGTATATATTATTCATTATCATATATATGTATGTATATACATACATGTATAGAAAAATAGAACTATTATTGGAAAGGAAGGCCATGAATTTGAAAGAGACCAGAGAGGAATATTTGGCAGGGTTTAGACAGAGGAAAGGGAGAACCGTTGCAGTTATGTTATGACCTCAAAAACAATTAAAACGAAAAGTCTTTGTAAAAACACAAATTTTCTAAAAGCTGTTTAAATACTTAGTGGCACATGAAACTAAACATTCCTACCAAGTTTACAGACGAGCTTAATTTAGCCTTTACAATCATTTGAGAATGTTATTAGCCATCAGCAGAAAATAGCAACTCTGGGGCCAGGGAAATGCCTCAGTAGATTAAGAGTCCTCGCCCCACAAGCCTTATGACATGAGTCTAGCAATGGAATCTAGGTAGAAATTTGGATGTGGTGGCATTCCTCTCTGCTGTCTGCACTCCTACCATGGGATAGGCCAGCGCAGGCCAGAAGCTTCTGTGCATCAGCAGAAACAACAAACCTCAAAAAACTAAAAGGACGGAGTAACTTCGTAATGTTGTCCTCTGACCTCTCCATTCAGCTGTGCCATGTATCTTTATGTTTCTGTGCATCTAAACACACACACACACACACACACACATTACATTAAAAGATAAAATAACAAGTTTGCTTTATAGGACATTTCAGAAATCATTTATTTTGAGCTGAATGTTAGGGTTTCTGGTCCCAGAACACGGATTTAAGTCAGTCCCAAAGATGTACTCAGAAGGATGTTGTTAGGGCTTTCCTGGAGATGGAATAATTAAGATATAAACCAGTGTGTGCATTAAGTACATTGGTGATGCAGGAGCTGAATGTATAAAGAAAAGAAGCATGTGGAAACTGCACGTTGTTTACATATATTGCTAGGAGAACAGAGGTTGAAGTTAGATGCAAAATTAAGGGTGAAAATGACAGCATTGAACTCTAAAGACAATGAACTGGAGTGTTGGTTGTGAGAGCCAGGTAACCAAGTTAGCCAGATAAAGTGGTAGCTGGAGCTCTGAGCCAGCAATGGTAGTTCTGCCGTCTCTTCCAGCTCCAAGCCCTTGAGGAACACATGTGAGGCTTTGTTGTTCTAGGACTCTCTTATCCGGTCTAACATTTTTCCTTCTAATGTAGCTACTTGCAGAATAAACTGTAAGTAAACAAGACTTCTCATGATAAGCTTCTGCCTGGGAGACTATCTCAGACCACATCCCAGACAGGTAATGGGGAAGACGGCAGCTGTACCTTGGTAGCTGTGATAAAGTTAAATCTGTGTAGTGGCAAAGTTACACACTGATCATGTGACTACTGCCGTAATGAAGTAAGCTTGGTGTAATTATCAGCACCTGAAACACCTGCAAGGTTGGAAGTAGCAACGTTGTCAAGTGAATATCAACTAGTAGACAGTCAAGGTCAGCAGCTCAGATGTCACCAGCTAGACAAAGGACACATGGGTGGCAGGCCATAATCAGAATGTGATCATATCCCTGGGCATTTGGGCCACCTCATTGGCTGAGTCCAGGATAGCGCAGAAAATTAACCGATCTCAATACAGACTATTTTTCCTCCTTCTATAAATTCCTTAGACATTAAATAGCAGTAGCTGTTCCCTCCTGCTTTCAGCAGTTTCTCTCACATTTCCACAATTGTTTGCTATAACACTGCTTAATAAAGTTTGCATCCACATTAGATACTCTCAAGATAGTCTGCATCATTAGTCTTCATTGAACTTGGAGACACAGTAACAAGTTCATTTTTGCTGACCTGGAATGTCCACTATCTTTGTTCCTTCGTTTGGTCATGTGTAGAAGAGCTGTGTCAAGTCCTGTCCTTCTTAAAATAACAAAACAAAAAGTCAAAATATAACCGAGCTGACAAGCACAGAGGATGCATGAGTGTTGGGAGTTTCAGCTAGGATGACCCCAGCAGGCATGGGGAACTCTCTACAGTTCATACCTTATCTCTAAGCCTTTTAGATTGATACGAGGTAGACTCTAGAGGTCTACTGATATTAGTGATACCGTCTGAGTTTGCCTAATCGGAAAATACCAGACTGCATTCCCAAGTGAGGGTAAATGACTGTCAGAGATTTTCAGATGACCCAAGATAATTTTGGTTCAAACTACAACACCCAATCTTCCCAGGAAGCAGAAGTCAGAGAGTCTGCGGAGCCTTCTTTAGAAAGCTCAGTCCTGCAGATAATTGCCATTCACACTGCAGAGACAGGCGAATTTGAAAACAACTTCTGCAATGTTCTGAATTCTTAGTATGATTCTTAGGTAGCCTTAAGCAATTATGATAAGAGTTCACTGACAGTCTAATCCTACATGATTCTTTATAGACTAGAAAACTTTCAATTTGCAGGTTCTTTTTG
This sequence comes from Grammomys surdaster, assembly GCF_004785775.1. Lineage (NCBI taxonomy): Eukaryota > Metazoa > Chordata > Mammalia > Rodentia > Muridae > Grammomys > Grammomys surdaster. The sequence goes on from NW_021604597.1 coordinate 648,225, forward strand.
GTCAGAAAATGACTATTTCACAACTATACATGACTGTAAAAAGAAAAATGTAAGTCCTAACTTTTTCATTCTTCTCATTCATAGGATTTATAGTTCTTTTCTGTCTGCCTTGATTTCCCTTTATTTCTCATTTACTCACAGTTTTAAAAGATTTTCTAGGAAGCAATCTGCCTGTCTGTTTTGACACTCTCCTCTGACAAGTTTATAACAAGGTTTTGTTTTCTTATTTTAATCTTTGACTAAATCAATAGCCTGCAGTGATAGCAAACCACAGATGAAATTAGCCTGGTACCGTTTTTTCTTTTTTATAGTAAGATAGAAACTTCATAGTCTGTTACTGTAGTTGCACAATTAACCTCTGTCACTTTTTGAAAATTATCTTCAGAGAACAATTTGTATCTTGAATATAAATGCTTACAAGGCAAATGCCACTAAAGGAATAGGCTGTAGACTGTTTAAGACTTTATCCTTATGAAATAAAAGTCTAAATTTATTTCAAATTCTGGAAGGCTTAGGTTCAATAAAGTCTGTAACTTGAAGAAAATATATATGTAAGCAATGTTATGATTTTTGAAATGCTCTGATTTTCTTTTGCATTAATTTATTTATATACTTTGTCTATTACTGTATCATGTGTGTGTGTGTGTGTGTGTCTGTGTGTGTACACATGCCACAACACATGTATTTAGTTGCGAGGACAACTTACAAGAATTAGTTTTCACCATGCCACCTTCCACCATGCCAGCTATTGGGATTAAACTCAGGTCTTCAGGCTTGTCAGCAAACGCCCTTACACGTTTTGTCTCTTTCCATTTGCTTGTTAATATAGGCAAATACCAAAATAAGTAGAGTAAGCAAAAATCAAAATAAGCAAAAAAAAAATTTCACAGGAAGTGAAGAAGTGAGCGGGGTAGAGAGAGATGGAGCACATGGTAAGGGGAAAGTAGCCCTCACCCAGAAATCCAGCTGGAGCTGTTCACTAATGGAGAGGCAAGAATGTCAGCAGACACAGCAACAGCTGAGTCCTCTCCCTTCCATACAGAGAGCCTGCAACTTTCTAGAAATCTTACCAGAAATTCCATTTACATGGCAAGTATGGGCACTAAACCATTTGTGCAAGCAACTCTGATGGCCCAACTCATTTGAGATACAGGTTGAGAACCACGAAAACTGTATATATGGCTATTGCTGAAGTAATGAATTCAGACATTCCTTGATAATCCCATAGTGACACTTAGGTATGTTTGACTTTCTGCGAGTCAATTTTGTTTTTTGATTTTCTGAGAATATCGTGCATGCATACTTTGATCACGCACACCCTCCATTCCCTCCTTCAGTTACTTCCTATTCCCCCACATCATTCCTTCCTAATTTTAAGTATTATATTTTAAAAAACACACTCTTTAACCTTATGGAATCCATTGAGTGCTATCAATACATTCACAGGTGCCAGGCCATCTACTCAAGGCAACTGGTTTGCCCTCCCCAGCAGTCATCGGTTGTCAATAGCTCCTCAGCCAGGTGTGAGACTACCTACTTTCATCCCCCATTCATTGTGGGATTTTGTTTAGCTTGACCTTGTGCAGGTCTTGCACACAGAGTTACAGATATCATCAGGCAATTGTGAACATGCCCTGTTAGGTCCAGAAAACACTGCTTTGCTTCTGCAATCTTTCTGCATCCTCTTCCACAATGATACTCGAGGCTTGGGAGGAAGTGTCTCTGACTCTTCTTTTTAAGACACACCCTCTATTGGGTGTGTCTTTCTTTCTGGGTGCTTTTGTTTCTCTCTCAACCCTCATACTTAAACCTGCATTAGAATATCTTTAATAAAAAATCTTCAATACTGTTTTGAACAGGCTAGAACTGAAATGCTTTTCTAAACTCAAGTCAAAAACTCTGGTTTGATATGAGTTGAGTTTCTTTAAAAATTAGAAGAATTCTAATATTCTAAGGTTAGATGCAGAAGATGGCAGTCTAAAGTTTTGTCATTTCCCCACTGCTCACAGAAATGCCACAAAAGCCCTGGGGAGACAAACACAGGAAACTATAATTAGTATAATAAACTAAGATAATTTATTATGAAATCAATCAGCCAAGCAACAAATAAATGGAAATCCATGGAAATTGGGAGAAAGAGGAATTAGAGGAAAGAGTGAGGTTATATGATAATTTCATAAGTAGAAAATGTCTAGCTTCTTTCTCTTCATTTAAGTACCAATATTCCAGACAGAGACTCTTATTGGTAAGAAGGAGTTGGGTTGATGCCTGGCTTACGTGAGACGGGAGCTACGTCTGAGATGGAGAACCCTCAAGTTCACATGCAGCAGCAGACACACACAGACACTGCTGTGAACTGATGAAGAGTGACCATCAAGATCATGACAAACACATGCCAGAGAGCCAATCTTGCGCTTTGCATCTTCACATACTCAAATCTAAGGTGGGAAGAGCTACCATATAAGAAGAGGCAGATTTTTTAGCTCATTGCCATTTGACATATACACCAAAATCTCCCCTTTTCCAGAAATGCCTGATACCCACACTCTTCCTCATAAACGATGGTATGACCTGTAGTCAGCCTGCTCTGCTGCAGCTGGCCAGCTCTGCTCCCTCCCTGACATTCCTTTTGCTCCGTAATTAAGTCCTTGGTTGATTTCTGCACTTCAGGACTCAAAGGGCTCATCTAATGGATGAGAGCTCCCTTCCCCAGTTTCAAAGGTATATGAGGATTTTATAGGGAGGGCAAAGCAGCGAGACTAGGTGGGGTGAGGTCTTCGTTAGCAAGAGCTTCTCTCTACCCACCACCTGTGCCAGGATAAGAAAGATGTAAGGAAGGCTATCTGTGCAATTTTGAACTCTCTAATTTACATAAATCAATAAATATCATGTATGCATACATGCCATGGCAATAGAAGTGAAACTGCCCAGAGGGGACACATGGCTGGGAAGAGAGAAGAGGGAGTATGGGAGGAGGACATGGTCAAAGTACATTTATACTTGTGTGAAAATGTCTGAATGAAGCCAACTTCTTGGTGTAATGACTATGGCAATAAAATTCTCTTTAAAAATCTTAAAGCAGTTACTAATCAGAAGTGACGGAGAGCCCAGAATATAGAAAAGATGAATTCCTAAAAGATAAATGCCAGGATGGCAACATGGTTCAGTGGGTAAGGATGATTCCCATCAAGGTTGACAACCCAAATTCTATGGCCTGCACCATAGAAACAAAGGTCTGTCACCTACAAGTTTTCCTTCATCCTCCACATATAAGCTTTGGCATACATATGCCCCATTTATATAAATTCATGAATAAATAAATGTAAAACAAAAACAATTATATTTGCTTTCTGAGAGAGAAAATTATACTTATATTCATAGTCATTCCACTTGTAGGAGAAATGCTCCAGTCTGCCCTTTTCCCTTCTTCATCCTCTTCCTTCTCTTCCTGTTCTTCTCTCTCTCCTCCTTCTCCCCAACTTCCTTCTCCTTCTTCAGAATGTTTTCCTTCTTCCTTTCTTCTTAACTCTTTTTCCTTCCCATGTGGTACAGACTTGTGAGCCCCAGCTTGTTCTTCTTCCAGCATGAGAGTTCATGAAGTCCATTCTGCCAAGATCCCTGATATACCTGCCACACATCACCAACTGGTCTTCAGATTAATGGGACCACATTTTGAGAGGAGCTGTAGAAGTTAGTCCCTCTTCTACCTCCAAGTCTTATACTGCCAGAAATAAGACTTAGACTCAAAATATATTTACAAATACCTTAGCCATATAGCTAGGCTCCTTTCTGACTATAATCATAACTAAAACAACCCAATAGTTTTATCCTATATTCTGCCACATGGCTGGTTACCTGTGCTCAGGTACCATGTATCCATCCCCTTACATCTTCCTGGGTGACTCTGCCTCTGCCTGCCTCTTTTCCAGAATCCCTTCTGCCCCCCAGATACCCCACCTCTATTTTCTGACAAAATCACAAGCCATAGGATTTTAATTGGCAGGTGATGCATCCATACAATACACAAGATATTCTGTTTACAAGAGGCTCCAATTTAAAACACCCGGCTTTGACTCTGAACACAATTAATAGGAAAAAAAAGTTTAAGGAGTTAAAAGAGGAAAGGCATATTTTTGCACATGCAGGTAATTGTATTACAATTATTAGTTTGAGTTTACTCTTGCCAAACAAGGAGTCTTTAGAGCCATGCATTTGTAACCCCTATGACTTTTGCAATTCTTATACCCCAGGTGATTTCTCGTGAGTTTAGTTCTAATGTCCCAGGTGACTGACAGGATCCATGGATGCCCACTACTGAAGTATACCATTTCCAATAGGTCCTTATAGTGCATTCCACATATGATAGATTATCAAGATTTGCATAAAAGAAAGCTATCTAGATTTGAATGCAGGAACATCCACTAAAGAGATAGGCTCAATAAGCAATTTAGTACCTAAATATAGAAATGTTATTGTAAATATAAAATAAATATTACTTATTAAAGGAAAGAAAATTCCTACCTGCTTATCTTTTATTTATACTCCTATGAGTGTGTGCATGTGTGTACAGATAATAAGGCCAGAAGAGGATGTCTTATCCTCTCCAAATGGAGTTGTGGATGACTGGGAGAAGCTCCATGTGACACAGATACTTGGAATTGAACTGAACTCCTCCACAAGAACAACAAGTGGGGCTGGATGGCTCAGTGGTTAAGAGCACTGACTGCACTTCCAGAGGTCCTGAGTTCAAATCCCAGCAACCACATGGTGGCTCACAACCATCTGTAATGAGATCTGATGCCCTCTTCTGGTGTGTCTGAAGACAGCTACAGTGTATTCATATATAATAAATAAATAAAATCTTTAAAAAAAAAAAAAAAAGAACAACAAGTGCTCTTAGCTGCTGAGCTATCTCTACACCCAGATAATACATTTAGATGCATTTATACATGCATATTTGTACAAGTATATGTAGTCATTTTAAAAAGTAGTTTTCTCATAAGACATATAAATCTGCAGGGATGAATGTACTATATCTCTAGAGTCTACATCTAAAATTGGAACAAGGAAGAATTGATGTCCCTCTTTGAAGTTATTCAGGCATTTGGTCTCAAACTTATTCAGCTTTCCAAGCTTCCAGTTGATTCAACAAGAGAGTGAGTGAGGTCCATCCATATTAGTGAAGACAATTTACCTTACTTGTTATACCAAATTTAAGGCTAAGACTCTTCAAATACAACCAAAATTATGTTTAATCAAATATATTAGCACCTTATGACCTAATGAGGTTCATGTACAAAGCAACTTAGTGATTTTTTTCTTTTTAAAACCATTTATACATAGATGCATATCATAACGTATTACATTCATAATTGCATGTTTGTGAATCTGTAAGGAAGTAATACTATAATCAAGGAAAATTGAAGTACCCATCACTTCATATGCTAGGTCTTTGGACCAAGTGACTATTCTATGAACTACACAACATCTAGAACATTTTCGCAACATTTACTCCTTATAGCCTCTTTGTTATATATTCTATATACACACTATTTTCCCCATCCTCCAGCCTAATGAAGAAGAGTTTCATTCTTTTAGTCCTAGGAGAAATATTGCTGTTTAGGACAATCTCTCTGTGTACTTTACTTTCCCATCTAGCTTTGCAAGTACCATGTCATTACAGGCTTGCCTTCCCCCTACCCCAACCCACCCCCGCCACTGGCAGTGTTTAATTGGATATACCATTGTTTCATCATGGTATGTGCAAAGCATGGATAAGTCTATATTCACACAAAGGTTTACTACTAATGGAAACACTGTAGGTCATTGGGCACATTTCCGATTATTTATAATGTTTGAAGGTTAAAAAAAAATAGTTCAAGTATGCATAGTCTTAACTATTCAAACCTCTTATTCAATCTTGCGTCTACATAAATAACTTGGTAAAGTAACTGCCAATGGTTAAAACTAGGCAGTGATTGCCAATTAATGTTCTCAGTTATATTATTATCTCTTGAAGATTTTATGTTGCCATAGAGTGTTTATTACAAGTTGTTCTCATATAAAGGGTAAAATTGTAAATATTATCAGAATTTTGGACACAGCACAGGGAAAATTACAGTTATTGTTGCTTCAGAATCAGGAAAGATCATTTCAATTTCTCAGAACTAGAAAGTGAACTATCACTGTCAATAACTACAAAAATCGTAGTGAGGCATAAAACTCTATTCTCTAAGAATAAAATCATTTTCCCTAAGCCAGTTTAGTGGTGCTGGAAATTCTCACATATGTTCTCTGCCTGTTTCCCTCTACTTGGTCACTACTGCACTTCAAGACATTGAGAGGTTCACAAAGAATTGGAACAGCTTCCTGAAACTATCAATTATGTGACACCCTTCCAACACATACACATTGCTTTCACTCCCAACACTCCACTTTCTAGTCTCTGAGGTGAAGATCATTATAGCCTGGACCAAATGGAAGGACAATACCAGCTAAAGGAAGGGAATTGGACATGGTCTGCAGAGGGTCCAAGTCACATTAAATTTTCAGTGAGTCCTATTTGTATTTATTTTAATATGATGTAGTGTTTTTTTCCCTCTGAAATAAATATGAAAAATAGCCTTGTTTGGTTCCTTAGACTGTGAAGCCTTATTTTTCACGAAAGGCTTGAAGTCCCTTGAGAAGATCATGTGCACTTACAATCATCTGATTGTAGTGCATGTTGATCTTGTCAAGTGAAATGGAGATCGTTTAAGAACCCTTCACTGGGTTTGTGTGCTTTCCTTAGTGAGGTGGAGCTACACTTGTGCATCACTCTTTATACTCTTCATGTGCATTTTCTGGTTCTCCTGCTTGGACCTCTTCATTCTCACTTGATCTTGTCCTGTGTCATTTCATTTGTGTTCAAATTTCTCTAACAGATGGATATGTGTACAAATTTCTCTTCATAAATAAATGTCGCCTTATAAAATTAGAAAGGGATGCAGGAGGTTATTAGAAAAGCCACTGGATAAAAGAAACCCAGTTATGCATCAACTCTCTTTCTGAAGGAGGAAAGCAGAGGGTAAGCATTCCTCTACATGTAGCATTTTGAAATTCTAACCCTCTGGTCAAACATTTAGTTAAAAATTAGATGATAATCATTAGTACTATTAGCATAATTGCAACTCATGCACATATTTTACACACAACACATGGATGCATTATATATACAAATTCCACACTTATGCATCACATACATAAACACTATGTACACAAAATACATCACACACATCATATAAATGATACAAACACAAACTTCAGAACACACATACTACATATACACAACATACACACAACACACATTATATGCTTTCCACGTATAACATATACACACAACATACACTTAATGTGCATATACACACACTCACCCCACCACACACACATACAAAGAACAACAGCAACAAAACTCCATAGACACCACAAGCACACACCACAGATTTTTAAGACCTGCACCAAGTCATGTAATTTCAGACTGGATTCTGAGAAGCTTGAGCAGTAGGAATACATCATATCAGATGTTCTTAGAAATGATTTGCATAGACTTGAGCTAGATGCAAGTAAATACCTCCTTTAACTAAGATCATGGCTCTAGAGGCCTGCAATATTTCTGAACTACAAAGAAATTGCACATAGCATTTGACACTTTTCCCCTCAAGCTGTTGAACATATGAAGAATTTTACTAAAGATCAAGAAAATAAAGAATTCTCCAGTTGTTGCCAGTGTAATTCCTCTTTCTCACTGTGGTCACATAACCATTTCTAAGGATGGCTTCCACAGAGATCTGCCTTTGCAGAACCTAGATGGCTGCATCTGCCTGTCACATAGGAATAATGGCCTCCTGGATCCTAGAGAGCCACAACATTCCTGCCTCAGAGAGTCAGGGTGGAGGTATGGATTTAGTGCATGTCAGAATTATAACATTCTCAGAGATGGAAGCAAGAAACCTCACTTTTCATTTTTTTGTGACTATGTGTTTTTCAAGCATTTAATACTAAAATACCATTAGAAGGCACTTTGGGTCTTATAGAGTTCATCTGAGTTTTGCTTGTATGTTTTGCTAGATTAAATCATGGATAGATTCAATTAGTTTTCCTCAGTATTCTCAAACAAAAGACTTGAAGCAAGCTCCAAGCATGGAATAGGAATCAGGACATGTCTCTGACCGTGGTTCCAGCCATACATTTACATCAGTAGAGAGTGTTTAAAATGGAAATTCTGCTCAGAGACAAATGAGCTCTCTTAAAGGGTCACCTTGAGACAACTGTATAAGGAAAACAATGTGTCTTGCTTACCCTTAGAGTTCTTGGCCTATGAGCTAGCTGCTTCATGCTTTCCAGTGGAGTCCCTAAAGAAGTGCTGTATTGATTGTTACTTAGTACTTAGATTTTCCAAATAATTGTTAATTAGTACATAGCCTTTCCAAGTGCATACCAACTATGGGGAAAATAGAAGTGTTTTCTGCTGGGAAAATTGAGAGATCTTGTCTTATTAAAATGCATTTAAAATCAGTAGGACAAAAATAAAAATGGATGATAGAATGTAAGTTACCCACACGATAACCTAGTACTTTAAACATCAGACACCTCACCAGCCTGGTCCCACATGACTTCACAAGCCCTACCAATAATAAAATAGTATCCACCACCATTAATAACTTAGTTTTAAATTTATTCTTTCTTCAAGATAGTACATCCAACAATGGTAAGTCATTATTTCTTATTAGCAGCATGGATTGGTCTGAAGCATATACATTCACATTTAACAGGAATAACATAGATATGACGGGACTCTTCAGTTATGAACTATTTCTGGTATTAATAAAATAAGGCATTTTAGATGGTGTCCAAAATAGTCTTATATAAGAACAAATCAAAATCATCATAAAATAATGCTAATTCATTAAAATTTTAATTTGGTTCATATAAAATATTTACTATAGGATGGGCAATTGACATCAGTTCTTAATAAAGAATATTGTAATTTCTAAATATAATCTATTTTGTCATTTTTACTAATTTGGAGTTGGGAAAATTACAAACTGGAAAAGCTGAAAGAATTCTATGATATCATAAAGCAAGTGAAAGAAAACTCAGAATTCAAACTAGAACTTACTATAGGAATAGAATCTTACTATTAGTTCCTCCTACCTCAATTGATGTATTTAATATAGAAAGCACACCCCACCAAGCATTATGTTGGGTGTGTGTCTAAAAGTAAACATATAAATTACTTCCACAAATGTAATTCCTGTCTTAAACTATGAGTAGAGACCCCATACAGGGTCACACATGGAGTGTGGATATTACAAAACACCTACAATGGTAAAGAGTTTTCTGTATACATAACAATAAGCAGTGCAAACACATCATGAGTCTGACCGAGCTAGCCCATCTTGCAACAAGCCCATTGCAGTGTTAGTTCTGAACATAAACAGACAATTTGAAGTGCACAGGCTATCACATTACACAATGCCACTGAAATCTAGGGACTACAGCTCAGATTCAGAACTAGTGTCATGTTATTAATTCCTTTGATTTCACTGTGTGTATAGGATTTTTTAGTCTTATAAAAGTACAGGGTTTTAATTATGAAATGGAGACTTTTAATACTCATCTGCTATCACTCCTCAGCATGTATCAAATTAATATATCTTTAGGTTGATTATATTCAAATATTAGATATTTGAAATTGCAGTTTGACTTACCTAAAGTTCCAAAAATATCACTTAGTGAAGTTGACTTTACAAGGTCAGAATTTGCAAAAATTTCTGAAACAACCCTAAACATACTTTGACATTTGATTATTCAGAGAAGCATTCTCAGCATGGGTAGTTACAAAGTCAAATTATTGATCAACCGAGAAACACTGAAGACAACTTGTTGAATTGGAAATTTCTGGTTTAACAATTCAGTTGTGTCATGTGATGTTTTTCTGGAAGCTGTCTTGGGAGAGGGCTGAAAACAGACATGTGAGAGGGTGCATGATGGTTAGAAGGAAGATAAACTGAACCCCACAATCAATGAGAAGACACTCTTGCATTGCTGTGCTGTGGTACACTTCACTGGTCTTCACTGGTTTTCACTGGTCTTCATTGTCTGAATTTCATAGGCAAAAATACTCCAAAGAACTTCTCTTGGTATTTTGGCAGATTCAGGCTACTCTGCTGACATGTGACAATATTGCAGAGCCTTGCTGTTTCTGCCGGATCATGCTGCTGCTACTGATTCATGTTTGGTGTTTGCTATTGAATTGAAATGCTGGTATCCTGACAAAGAAGAGTGGAATCACCCCAAGGAACTATTTCTAAACAGGTCCACAACCCCAGTTTCCTATTAACCATTTTCCCCTACCACTGGTCTGTGGAATAGAAAGAAAGTTGAAGTGTTTAAAAACCCTAAATAAAGTGGGTTTTGAAAAGTCTAAGCCTTAAAACTTATATCCTCTAATGTCAAATATTCAGCTAACATTTAATTCTTTATGGAAAAATAATCAAGTTTGCTTTCCTCCTCAGTGATGACAAGAGCAAATGAATATCAAAATTGTTGAATAATAAATTACTTTATAATTTTTACCACTACATGCTTGATTACATACTAGATGTAGATACAGCATATTTATTGGAGACATGGGCAGGGACTGGTTAACTTTATTTGAACAGAATATGTCAAATCCCATCAAGTGAAATTTGAAACATAGATATGTGTATAGTCAAGGCATAAAGGCAAACCAAGACAGACTTGTGTGTGAAAATTTGGAATATGAGAAAGTGCCACATATATTCAAGGAATTAAAATGTTACCAATAGATTACATTATCAGAGCTGTAAATACCAAGAAAATTAATTGAAGATGGAGTCATTTAAGAGTGGGGATTCAAAGACTGGATGACTGCATTAGGAATTCACATTTTCTGTAGTAGGCAAAGAAAAAACATTGATTAATTGTTATGAAAAATAAGACTTAGCAAATTACCAATACTTTATTTTAGAAGCTGTCTTTGGTGACCATTTGGAGGGGAAAAAAAGAAATAAACAAGAAGGCCAATTATCAAAATCACTTTCAATATTTAATTTTAACAAAACAACAACAACAAAAGCTAGTAAGACTGTATACAACCCACTTTGTCATACTGAGGAAAGGCTGATGAGAATTTAAAAAGCATGTACTTTCAAAGGATTTGTTTCTACTTTAAGAAGCAGTGCCTTCCTCTCACAAATGTCAGCAGTTAATGGGCTTCAAGAACAGCAGCTAGCACTGCAGCTGCATGGTTTGCTTCAGATGTAATGGAGGAAGGACCAACCACAACTGCAAGGGTAGATCAAGCTGGGAGTTGGGCCATGGGCATCCTCCAAGACCCGGATTCTCCAGAATAGTTGATGCTGAAGCCTTACCAAACACGTTCCCTGTGATTTCAGCAGTGCACGTGGATCCAAGACCACTTTACAGGGAGTGGAGTTCTTTTCTTCTATTGATGGTATTATTTCAATTACAGTATTGTAACAGTGAGATTTTAGCAGTTGGGCTGCTGTCATACATTGCATGTTGAGGTACAAATTACTTGTTGCTTAATTTGTGTCACTGTTCGCTTGCTGTTGCTGTGATAAAACTTGACTAAAACAAGTAGAGAAGGAAAGGATTAACTTGCTTACAGTATATAGTCCATTATCTAGATATCAAGGAAGAAAGACAAGCCAGGAGCTTGACACAGAAACAATGGAGGAAGCTTGGTTGTTGTAAACATGGTTTTGTTTGGTTGTTTTTTTTTCAGGTTTTTTGTTTTTGTTTTTTTGTTTTTTTGTTTTTTCTTGCTCAGCTGGCCTTTATTTCATTTGCCTAGGGATAGTACCACCCAGAATGGGCTTGGCCCCCTTATATCAATATAAATATTCAGAAAATGTTTACAGGCAAATTTGCTGGAGGCAATTTCTCAATTGAGGTGCTCCTTTCCCTACTCCTTCAAATTGACATTAAAGCTTAGCCACTGTAATTTGTAAGTGATTGGACCAGTTGGAGCCACAACATAAGTAAGTAAAAAATACATATAGCACTCAGACATCCTTTGGTTTCTCAGCATGAAAGATGATATAACTTCGTTGTAGGGTGTCCTTGTATGAAAGAAGTTTGCTTTAATGTGTGTGCATGTGTGTAGGAAAGGGTGTGTGGAGATGGAGTGTACAGGGAGAAAGAAGTAAGAGAAGTAGTCATCTGTTTATTGGGGTCTAGACCATGTTTTTCTTTTAAATAATTTATGAGATGAAATCAAACTGTCCTTAGTATCTCTGCAATCCCCGTGGTCTAGACCAATGGCACTCAGCCTTGAGAATGCTGTCATACTTTCATACAATTCCTCATGTTGTCCTGAGCTCCTGTAATACATTTTTTTTTTTTACTGCTATATCAAAACTGTAATTCTGCTACTGTTATAAACTTCAATGCAAGTATTTTTGGAAATTGAGGTTTGCCAAAGGGTCACCACCCACAGGTTGAGAACCTGTGGTCTAGACTGTCACCAGCATGCTAGACACATGCAAGCTGTCTCACTTCCCACAAAGTAGAACTAAGATTAGTTGCTTGAGAGTAAGGTTTAATCTTGTGAGTGAAGACTACCTGTCAGGAAATGGGATGCAAGAGCTAGTACCTTCTCTGGGTTTGTGAGGTCTTTAGATATATATATTTTTTTAATTTTTGTGAGTTGATCACTAAGTGCAAATGCTGTTTCAAAGTAAGTTATGTAAAGTTAAATAAATTTCATTTTAAAGTAACAAAAGCTTGGGGACCATCGTTTTACTGCACCCATTCCCTTCTCTTCGACAGCTCTCCCCCTTTCTCCACCCCAAGTCTCCCTCTTTCCCTTAGCCTCTCTTTAATTCCATACTGTGTGTGTGTGAAGATGATTGTGTGTTGTACATGTTTGTGTGTGTGTGTGTTATGTGTGTCTAGCCTAAAATCCACACTTGAAGAAAACATGTCACTTGTCTTTGTGAGGCTTCTGAATTTCAATGATTATTCAACGAGTTGCATTCATTTCCCATAAAATCCCATAATTTTATCGTTTTTTTTTTTTGTTGTTGTTGTTGCTTAATCAAACCCTATTGTGTATATATACCAGATTTGCTTTAATTGTTCATTTGTCATTGTTTCTTGGGAGGGGGTATCTCTTTTAAAAATATATAATAATTTCATTATTGCTAATATAAGAAAATACAGTTCAACCACGTGTTAAATTACAGTTGAAAATTCATCTGTGAAACATTTTCTAACAAAATACTGACCCTAGCGATTGGTGAAGCAAAGACCTAGAAGCAGGACAAGAGGATGAACAAGTGAAGCAGCGCCTCCTAGTGGTTATAATTGGGAAAACTGCATGTAAAAATAGACTACAGACTATGGGAAGCATGTTTGCAGACACTGGCTTAGACCTAAGGCATATGGGGGCGGAAGTTAGAAACAAAGGACTCAGTGCACAGCACTTCCTCCTTCAAGGTTGACAGGCAGGGAGCATGTTTATCTTCAGTGCGCTTGAGAATATTCTCCTTCCTCCTCACTTCTTTATCAAAAATCATGTGTGCATTTATATGTCTGAGTCTTGAATTTGATTGCATTGATCAACATTTTTTTTGTGCCAAAACCATATGTTTTTTATTATTCTAGCTTTGTAGTACAACTTGAAATGGGGAATGGGGAACCTCCAGCAGTTCTTTTATTATTCAGAATTGTTTTAGCTAACCTGTGTTTTTTATTTGTCCATTTAAAGCCAAAAAGTTCCCTTTTAAGATCTGTGAAGAATGGTTGGAACTGTAGTGAAGATTTCCTTGAATCTGTAAATTGTTTTTGGTAGCATAGCCATTTTTGCTATGTTAATCTTAACAATCTAGGAGCATGGGAGATCTGTCTTGGGGACTCTGGTATTTTTTTTTTCAATGACTTGATGTTTTTACCATACAAGTCTTTCACTTGTTTGAATGGAAATACCCCAAGATATTTTATATTATTTTAGGGTATTGTAAAAAGTGTTTTTTCCCTCTTTTGCTTTTTTCTCAGACTGTTTGTCATTTATATATAAGAGGGCTATTGATTTTTGTGAGTTACTCTTGTGTCTAGGTACTTTGCTGAAAGTGTTTATCATCTATAAAAGCTCTTCAGTGGAATTTTTAGGGTCACATATGTATACTTAATATCATCTCAAATAATGGTACTTTGATTTCTTTCTTTCCAATTTGTATCCCCTTGATTTCCTTCATTTGTCCTATCTGTCTAGCTAAGACTTCAAGTACCATATGCAACTGGTATGGAAAGAATAAAAACCATTGTCTTGTTCTTATTGCAGTGGAATTCCTTTGACTTTCTTTCCATTTAAGTTGATGTTGGCTATGGGCTTGCTGTAAACTGTCTTTATTATGCTGCTGTATTTCCTTTGTATTTCTAATCTTTCCAGGACATGTATCATGAAGTGGTGTTTTATTTTTTTCAAAGGTCTTTCCTACATCGAATGAAAGGATCATGTGGTTTTTGACTTTCAATTTGTTTATATGGTAGATTACACTTACCAATTTGCATATATTGAACCATCTCTGCATCTCTGGGATGAAGCCTATTTCATCATGATGGGTGGTCTTTGCAATGTGTTCTTAGATTTGGGTTGCAAGTATTTTATTGTAAGAAAATTTGGTCTTTAATTCTTTGTTGGATCTTTATGTGGTTTGGGTATCAGTGTAACTGTGACTTCATAAAATAAATTTGGCAATGTTCCTTCTGTATCTGGTTTGTGGAATAATATGAGGAATATTTGTCAGTAACTGTTCTTTGAAAGTCCAGTAGAATTCTGAACTGAAACCATCTGTCCCTAAGCTTTTTTTTCTAAGTATTATAGGTCTCTTTAAATTTCTGTCTTATGATTAAACTTTGGTAAGTGGTATATATTAAGGAAATTGTTTCTTCTAGATTTTCCAATTTTGTGGAGTACAGGTTTGCAAAATGTGTCCTTGTCATTGTCAGAATTTCCTCAGTGTCTGTTCTCATGTCACTCTTTTCATTTCTAAAATTATTAACTTGGATTCTTTCTCTCCTTTATTTAATTTGAATATAGATTGGTCAATGTTATTAATTTTATTGAAGAACCAGGTTTGTTTCATTGGTTCTTTGTAATTTATTTTTATTTTATGTAATTTTTTATTTCAAAATGCACTAAGTTTGATTATTTCTTGATGTCTACTCCCTTTGAGTATGATTTCTTATGTTTGTTCTAGAGCTATCAGGTAAACTGTTATTATTATGAAATATTCTCAACTTTTATGTATTTTAAGTATTGCTATAAAATTCCCTCTTAGAACAACCTTCACTGCGTATGTAATATTTTCATTTTCATTCAGTTTTAAAGGACTTTAAATTCTTTCTTATTTCTGCCTTGACCCATTTTTATTCAGTAGAGGGTTGTTCAGTTTTCATGAGTTTATAAGCTTTTTCTTACTTCTGTTGTTGTTGGTATCCAGCTTTAATCCATGGTGGTCACATAGGATACAAGGTGTTATTTTAATTTTCTTATATCTGTTAAGAGTTGCTTTGTTTCTGAGTATGATGTAGGCTTATATTTTTCAAACCCTACTTTAATAAGGGCTCTTAAATGCCTCAATCTTCCTTTTAGCCTGGCAAACAAAGGTAGAGGAGGAAGCTGGTTAATAGGACAAGGAGAACATGGACCATTTTAGAAGTTGTTCTTTGGAGCGACACTAATCTTCATTGTCAGCAGTTCATTCCACTAGCAGCAGCAGCTTGATCCAGAAGAAATCTCAAAGTTCTACCAATCAACATAACTCCACTGAAGCAACAAGAAGCAGCTGGAACACCACGGTCAGAAGTTCTTTGGTATATTTCTCTCTATGAACTCTCAACAAACAAAGATCAAAGAAGAAAGCAAGACAACCCAAGGCCAAAGCATCACCCACTGTCTGCTTTACTTATACTTTTACCAAAGATCACATACTCTCTCAAGCACCCCAGCAACACATCACATGCCCTTTCATCAGACAGCTTCCAGAAAAACATCACATGACACAACTGAGTCTCCAATGAGACTCCAAGCAGAAATCCTCACTTCACTGTGTGGTGACTTTTAGAGAAAGTTCCATGAGCTACAGATAAGAAGGTATATTCTTTTGTGTTTGAGTAAATTAGGTCCATTTAGTCTCTAACATCTGTTTGCTCTGGCATTTCCTTGTTTTCTTTTAGTCTGGATGACCCATCTATTGGTGAGAGTGGGGTACTGAAGTCTCCCACTACCAGTGTGTGAGGATAAATATATGATTTAAGCTTTAGTAGTGTTTCATTTATGAACTTGGGTGTCTTTGTGTTTGGAACATAGAACTTCAAGGTTCAGAACTTCAATGTCCTCTTGGTGGAGTTTTTCTTTGGTGAGTATGCAGAATCCTTCCCCATCTTTTAGAATTAGTTTTGTTTGATGTGAATTTCTCAGATATTATTAAAATGGCCACATCAGTTTTTTCTTATGTCCCTTTCCTTGAAATATCCTTTTCCAATCATTTACCCTAGGTAATGTCTATCCTTGATGTTGAGGTAAGTTTTTCAGATGTAGCTGAAGATTGCACCTGGTTTTCACATTCATTCTGTTAGTCTGTGTCTTTTTACTGGGGAAACAGAGACCACTATTGAATAGAGCAGTGCTTATTGATTTCTGTTGTTGTTATTTTCTTGTTGTTGTTGTTGTTGTGGTGGTGGTGGTGGTGGTGGTTTGTGTGTGTGTGTGTGTGTGCATGTTTCCTTGTCATTTGGTAGGGTTTTGTTCTTTGGTTTCTGCTATCCTTTTTGTTTTTTAAGAAGGTAGCTGAGTGTTTTCTGAGTTCTTGGTAGGTGTGATCTTTGGGTTTCTGGATATGTGTTTCTAGGTTTCAGGTACTGGGAGCTGAAATAAAGAAATGGGGAAAGAAGGGAACTAAGGAAGTTCACAAGAAGGAAGAGTAGAATGGTCATCAAGATTTGATTAGTCCCCTGGGAATGGGTATAGAGAGTAAGGAGAAGACATAACAAGGGATCTGATATAGAGCTGGGAATGAGACCTGGCCATTTAATTTGGAAGAGGAGAGAGCAAATGGAGATCTGAAGGGTGCCTTTACTGGGCTACTTGCTTCTGTGGCAAGCATGGCTGGTAGGTTCCCTGGAAATGCCTGTTGGAGTTGAGGCAGTAATAACAGGTGAGGAGGAAGGCTGGAAGAGAAGATCTTCAAGATCTACGATCAGCTGGCGATGGGACAGAGAGTATGGAAAGGCTGCATCAGGCAGCCTGATACAGGGTTGGAAGTACTACAAGAAGATTGGATTTAGAGGAGGAGGGAGATGTGATAATCTGCAGTTAGTGTACCTGAGTCCATGGCTAGAGTGCTAATTTTGAATTTTTAATCTTGAAAAGCACATCATATGCAGAAAATCATAGCTTCTGAGTTCAAGGACAGCAATGTACTGACTCTAAATTCTACTGAAGTGAATTCATTCTGGCAACACAGACAATGCTTAAATTTAGACAGATTCAACCGAGCTTTTAAAAAGTAATTTCAAAACATATCTTGGGCCATTTCTGAGAATTTCCTGATTGAGAGAAGGCAAAGAGAATTTAAATTCATCTAAATTATCAGACTGCAAAAGCTTGGCAGAATCTTCTTTCTACCATGCTTCAAGCACAATAAGAAAATGAACCAAATATGGAGATACTAAAGCATTTAACAGTGATTTACATAGTTCTGCCTGGGTAAAACACCGTGATCTTAGGCAATACAGGGATGTGCATATATTTACTTCAAAATGCAGATGTTGGAAATAAATTTTTAATGAGTATGTCTCTTTTATGCATCTTTGACATGGTTGACATAAATCTAAATTTCTAGCATTTTAATTTCTTACCAGTTTTGCATTACTAAATATCAGATGCATAAATAATCATCATGTATAAACATAATGTTCAAAATAACTTCAAAATTGCACTGCTCCTTTTCTTGTCCTACTAAAATTCAAATCTTGTCTGCCTTTGTGACAAAGTTTATTATTATTTAATTTTTTGTAATGTCCACTCAAAAATTTGTTTCTTAAAAAGATACTATAAGAAGCTGATCTTCTTGTTAGTCCCTGCTATTCATATTATTTGTTTCATGCTGAAATATGCTACATCATTTACAGAAACAGAAATGATCACATTCTGTTCCTGAAAGTTTGAACATCACCCTGTTATGTACATGAAGAGAGTATAACAACCAGGACTTGTGCCGATTTCTCTCTGCTTATTAGGGAACAAATATCAGTACAGGGACAGGTGTCTGTTCAGCTCTCTGCCAGCTTCCTGCCTATTGCCAAGCCTGAAGCTGTAGATGGATCTATTAGCTATGTGCCACTGGTCTATGACAGTTCTCACTATTTGTTTGTTTGTTTGTTTGTTTGTTTGTTTCTTTTCTCATACATGAAATCCTAATAAAAATTTTTACCCCATCCACTCCTCCCAGTCCCCCCTTCCTTTTCTCACTCCCCTAGATCCTCTGCTCCTCAGTTTCTCTTCAGAAGAGTCCTTTCAAGGATATCCACAAATCATGGCATAACAAGATACAAAAAGACTAAGCACAATCCCTCATATCAAGGCTGGATGAGGCAACCCAGTAGGAGGAAATGGATCCTAAGAACACACAAAAGAGTCAGACATCCCCACTCCCACTGTTAGGAGTCCAATAGAACAGCAAGCTCCAAAATCACAACATATATGCAAATGACCTAGATTAGACCCATGCAAGCTCTGAAATTGTCACTTCTGTCTTTGTGAGCCTCTATGAGCCTAAGTTATTAGATTCTGGGGCTTTGCTTATGGCATCTTTGACACTTTTGGCTCATATAATCCTTCCTCCACCTTTTCTTCATTAGACCCATGCAAGCTCTGAAATTGTCACTTCTGTCTCTGTGAGCCTCTATGAGCCTAAGTTATTAGATTCTGGGGCTTTGCTTATGGCATCTTTGACCCTTTTGGCTCATATAATCCTTCCTCCACCTTTTCTTCAGGGTTCCCTGAGCTCCATTTAGTGTTTGGCTGTGGCTCTCTGCATGTTTCCATCAGATGAAGCTTCTCTGATGACAACTGGGCTAGGCACCAATCTATGAATAAAGCAGAATATCAGTAGGAATCATTTCATTGACATTTTCCTGTTTCCATGCTTCCTTCCTTCCTCCCTCCCTCCATCTCTCCCTCCCTCCCTCCCTCCCTTCCTTCCTTCCTTCCTTCCTTTGTTCCTTGTTTTCTTTCTTTTCTTTTTTGTCTTTTTGCCAGTCATGTTTAGTTCTATCCTAGGTCTCTGGATTGTCCAGCCTCTGGTTCCTGGCCATTCAGATATTCAGCTCCTTTTGACACTTTAGCTTGGGCCTGAAGTGGTAGAACAGTCACTGGTTGGCCACTCCCACATGTTCCAAGCAACTGCTACCCCAGCACATTTTTCAGGCAGGACAAATTTTAGGTAGGTCTTGTGGCTGGGATTGTATCTTAATCCCAGCATTAGAAATCTTGCCTAGCTACAAAAAGGAGCCTGTTCAATCTTTTTATCCATGTTGCTAGGAGTCTTTGCTGGGATTACCTTGGTAGATTCCAGTAGGTTTTAATTGCACTAGGTTTCCAAATGGCCCCCAATTCCAGTACTCTTTCCTTCCCTAAGACCCTGCCTGGTCCCTTCTTTTACCACCCCTGTAAGCTTCCAGTCTGTCTGCAAAATCTGTTCTATTTCTCCTTCCCAGGAAGAATCCATGTGTCCTCCATGAGCTCTCCTTCTTACTTAGCCTCTCTGGGTTTGTGAGTTGTTGCATGAGTATCCTCTACTTAACAGCTACCATCCATTTATAAATGGTTACATACTGTTTGGTTTTAAATCTAGAACAAATTGTTGAGGTGTCTATTTAACACATCTAAGCAGACCTGGCTGCCCAGGTTTCCCTGCACCCCTATGTCCGTACCTGCTACTGGGCCCCCCTGGCCAGCATAGCCCTCCCCCTACTCTGAACTTTTCAGCCACTAGTCTGGGCTGCTATTCTTTATATAAATAGTCCAGACATTTGGTTACATACTCTTTTTGTACCTTTGGACCTCTTGGCTTCTGCACTTGGTTCTCCTGATCTCCCCTATTCTCACACATCCTAGCTCTGGGTGTTCTGGACTCTGGACTCTGGTGAATGTCCCTTCCTCTGGCTTTGCAGAACCACACATCTACAATAAACCTTCTCCATTATACTCAAGGAGTAGTTCTCTCTCTCTCTCTCTCTCTCTCTCTCTCTCTCTCTCTCTCTCTCCCTCCCTCCCTCCCTCCATTCACATATCATGTTTGTCTTTCTGGGTCTGGGTTGCCTTATTCAGGATGTTTTATTTTTGAGTTTCTCACATTTAACCATATTTTTTCTTTATATGGATCTGGAACATGTAAGGAAGAGGAAAAGAGAGAGGATAGAAGGAGATAAAAGGAGAAGAGAGGAGGAGAGAGGAGGGGAAGGGGGGAAAAGAGAAGTAATCTACTCTTGACTATATAGCTATGCAGATATTTGAGACTATTATTCTGACCCAATACCTTTTAAAAACACAGAGAGAATTCTGAGTAACTGAATAATCATTTGAAATTAAAAAATCATTAAATAGTAACATAATTTCTATTGTGTATGTAAGTAAAAGATCTCTGAATTAGTCATTGTTCTTTTTTTTAAAGTATGTAATTTCTCAATTCTCAACTACAAGGAACTAAAAACCACAAAGAATACAATGGAAATTTAAACATGGGAGATTGTTTTGTTTCTGTCAATATAATATTCGCTGAGAAATGTTTGGTTTCAGATAGTAGGTGGGTAATAAATCAATAATGTCGGGGGTCTGAAAGGACAGTGATATTGGAAGCCAGGAAAGCAGTAGACTGCTCATGTGAATACCTCAGACAACCAGAAGTAGAGCCAGAATTTAAGTAAAATACATTTAAGAATCAAGCGGAAACGTTTATGGAACATTTGAAATTGAAAAGCAAAGAGGGGGGAGAGAAAGCATCGCATAAAGTTTTAACCTGGAGTAAAGGGAATGATAGTGATACTTAGCAAATAATAATGCATCCCAAAGAAAGATGAAAGAACAGAGAGCATAGCACTTAGCAGCATAGCCCTCATTATTTATACAGCAATATCGTTAGCAATATCTAATTTCACTCAACGGTAAAATGTCATGGGGTAGCAATCAATTTATAACTCCTACGAAGAACAAAGTAGCAGGATAGAGCAGCAGCAGAACAATAAAAGAAGCTTCTAGATCAAGGGAGTCTGCAGCATTGGCAAGATCTAATAAGTGCCAGGTGAGAAAAGGTTATTGAATTTCAGATAGGCAGGTGGTGATATTAACAGGCTGATTTCAGTAACGGGGGTTCCCAGGCTGGATTTGCAGGGGATTAAAATGGAAATGAGTACAAGCTGTGGCTCAGTTATAGGTCACGTATTCAGGGATAGGCGCTAAGGAGAAAAGGAAATACGATTGGTACCAATATGGACCTCAAAGAAGGAAAAACCCAAAAGGCAAAGGAGGCACTGGATAGCAAATCATGGGACAAAGCCTGAAACTTGGCTCTGGGGAGACATTTAAGAGGTTCACTAGCCATGACTTTTACTGAGTAGTAGCTGCCTCCAGAACATGATAGTTTCTGCGCTGGAGCTGAGTAAAGATCTACTGAGAAACACAGATGTTGAAAGGTTATACACACACGCTTAGACAATCGTGTCTCGGTTAAGGGTCGGTGATACTAGCAAAGGAAGCGCAAAGGATCGAGCCTAATTTGGGCGAGGGCAAATGTCCTGAGCCCTGCAGCTCCAACACCCTGTAGGCGGAGACCTGTCCGAACATGGTAATTAAAGAGATGACTACTGTTGAGAAGCCCGGTGCAGAGGGTTGTAATCAGTGTGTGGGATAGGGTTGTATGAGCTTTATGTGTAATACAAGAAAATGAAGCCAAGAGGCAACAGGTTTGCGGCCTGACACATCACAATCTCAGCCTTGCTCTTGCAAGATGGTCCTATAAATTACTAAGAAATTACGCATCTTTAGGTCATGAACTGTTATCTACCAAAGGGACCCAGGTTCCCACAAGACAGTCTGCTCTACAGGTCAGTGCTCTCTACTCAGGGTGGTTTTCCTGAAGGTTCTGCAGTTCTTGGAATACGATATGATTCCGGGTAAGGATAATCGCCTGCTTCATGGGATGGGGTGGGTTAGTTGGGCTGACTCTCCTGGGGTGTTTCACGTGGATCAAAGACACCAGGCGTTCGTCTTGATTTCAGTTACTTATCAGTCCAGGTGAGGATTCATCTCCTGAAAACCTGTTCCAGAGAGCCAGAAGGTTGAGCATTGAAAGTCTGTGCAGACAAAGTTTTAAAACCAAAGAACATAGAGAGTAAAGGGAGAAAGGGAAAAAATAATATGTGAGAGAGTTATGTCTCCAGTGAGAGGAAAATAGTGAGAGATGTAGCAGATGAGGTGAGCAGGGGCCTGCCTGCCCGACATTCAATACCTGCTGACTGACATTCAATACAGGCTGTTTAATACTCAGGTTGCCTGGATACAAATCAAATATTTGTAGAAAATTTAAACCTGGCAAGAATCTTCTTCTCTCCATCTTTCTTGACAGAAAAAAAAAAAGCAGAATTTTATCAAAAGTTGGGAAGTACTTTTACAAAATGAATGCTATATTAGTGACTATGTGTTTCTTGGAGTGACTCCGTGTCTTTAACAAAACACTCCCCCCCCAAGACAAATATAATCAATTAAAACAATGTAAACTGAGTTATCCTTTTTGAGTGCTAAATTAGCCTCCTGGGCTACTGCAAAGGTGTGGAAAGGGCTTGTCCTTCTGAGGAACCCAGGGCTGTGCCTTTTCTTGTCTTTCCATTTTCTTTCTTTTTTACAAAATGGTTATTTATTTACATTTCAAATATTATCTCCCTGGTTTCCCCTCTGCAAACCTCCATCCCATGCCCCCCCCCTTCAATGAGGGAGCTCCCCCACCCACCCACCCATGCTAGGGCATCGAATCTCTACAGGACCAAGGGCCTCCCCTCCATTGACGTCAGATAAGGCCATAAACCATGGGTCCGGCCATGTGTACTCCTTGGCTGGTGGTTTAGCCCCTGAGAGCTCTGGGTGTGCATACTCTTTTGTTCATGGACCTTCCTATGCACAAGCTATGATGGAACACATAAAGAGGCTTGGGCCTCTTGTTCTAATTCTGTCCTGGACTTCTCTTTGTTGGAGTTGAGTAAATGCATAAAATATATTCAATCCTGTAAGTGTAGACTTAATCGAAGCTCCTGAGCTTGTGTTCTGAGTGCCAATTCAAGCTATGTAGAAGATCACAAAGTTTTACAGGCTTTGGGTAGGGTTAATTTTGGTGTGTGATGTTTTTATTTATTTGCAAGATTTTCTTTTACAAACAAAGTTTATAAAATTAAAAATATAAAATTGCTAAAAAAAATGAGACAGGAATATGAAAGAGTCTCTGGCTTAGCAAGTGAGAAGAATTCAGCAAAAGCTGGACGTAGAGGTACAGGAGCCATTTTCTGTGGCAATGACTCTGTTGAAAACACTATAATTGAGTCAGTGAGCTGACTCAGTGGGTAAAGATACCAGCCAGCAGAACTGAAAAGCTGGCTTTTATCCCTGGGACCTACACTCTGGAAAGAGAGGATATAGTCTCACAATTTGTCCTGCAGGCACACACACACACACACACACACACACACACACACCACACACACAGAATGAATTTTAAATGTAGTTATGTGGCCCCTTATTCTGAAATGGAAGCATCAATCTGATGGCATTTTACATATAGTAGCAGTGGTATTAATTCCAGTCTTTTGGGCAGAATACATGCATTCAAATGGGATGCTTCTCTCTGTTACCCAGTTATCTAAGGGATATCATTATTTCTTACAAAACTAGTACAGATTCTACTCTCAATATTAATCCCATAATTTACATTTGACAGAGATTTATAAACATTAGAGCACGGTATGTGTTGATTGTCACAAGCCTCTATCGCTAGACTGAGGGTTAGGTTTACATGAGGAGAAGTCAGGAGGAAGATACTTTTGCTCTTCGATTTGTGTCTAAAGTATGACAGGTCTTATAAAAGTAAAAGAATTAAATCAGGGATTATTTTGACATTCATAATGGAGATATAGGAAGGAAGAGATGAAAATGCAGACTTGGGAGAAGGACTGTGAACTTCACACTCAAAGCTGCAATGAAGCCTAACAAGGAAAGACCACAGGAAATAATGGCTGATTAGTTGGAAACAGGAAAAGCAATAAAGGTGAGCCTAAGATAAGATACAGATATTTTGAAATATAGCTAGAAAATGTGTAAGAGTATTATGCTGCAAAGTAAATCAGAAGGAGATTAAAATTAAACGCAAGGATTTGAGCATACATATATAAGGCATAGTCTTATGAAGGCAAATTGAGAGAGAAAATGCAAATGGTAGACAGAAATGGATAATAGCTATAGATGGAGAGATGATAGATTAAACAAATAGATGATTAATAAATAAATATAGATTGATAGAAAGATAGATGATAGATGAGGAGATAGATAGATAGATAGATAGATAGATAGATAGATAGATGATAGATTGTTATACTTGACCTGGAGAAGTTTCTTGGATATGTTATCTATTTCCTTTGGTTATTTTTTAATCATTGCTTTAGCCTCTGTGTAGTTTATATATCTAAATTGCTATTAAAATAAGTCTAAAGGTAAAAGACTGTGTCTGCTTTTGTTGATGTTAAGGTTTTGTTTCTGTCAGGAATCATTTTATGTAGTTATTTTTATATAGTAGGAACTGAGCATACAAAAAAGATCAATCAGCTACCGCACATTTTAGAATTTGTCCTACAAAAAGCTATTTTGTAGCAATTAATTTTCTCTTCTATAAACTAGTAGAAGCCATTTCAAATCATTTTTCAATCAGTAACCCTTTTATTCTAATATGACATTCAAACCATTGATCCATAGTTTTTCCTCAATTGTGTTGAGACCACATAGCATCAAAACCCAGAATATAGTGAATATATGCACCTCCCAAAACCCTTTATCCAATAACAAGATAGGCATAAAATTTTTAACTGTCACATAGAGGGCCACATGGTTTAATAAAAGCATATAATTAAATTTGTACATCAGGTTCACATGAGGGATGTTCTGAACTCTCATATATTATGTATAAGGATGCTAGTATGGAAATAAAAAGAGAGAAAGGAGGGGCAGAGAGAAGAATTAAGGAAGGAAGAAAGGAAAGTGAGATGGAGGAAAGTAGGAAGAAAGGAAGGGAAGGATTTTATAGAAATCATTTTTCCTCTCCTATCTATAAAAGCTTTTACTGTTGCCACCGTATAACAGATAAAATTGCCTTTTTTAAATTGTATTTTTACAATTGTCTGGCACAAATTGCCACTGACACTGAATACACAATCTATACTTTTGCTTCCTCTGGCACTTTACTGAATTCATATTGTAATATGAGTTGAAAATTAGACCGTGGCTTGGGTAGATAACTTGATAGACAGTTCTTCCCTTTGCTTCTATGAGGTCAGAATAACCTAAGACTAACAGTGGGAGAATTCACAAGAGATGTTTCTCTTTACAATGTGATACAACATTTTCTTTCTTCTTATCAGTGCAAGATGCCTAATGAAAAGGACAGACTGCCTGGCAGAATCAACAACACTTCTTCCCATAGGAAATAAAAGAAAAGCAAGAGATTGCTTGAATACATTTTCAGAAACATTAGTCTTTTCATTCCATTCCATTGGAAATAAACAAGAAGAGATTTCTGTGAGACACAGTACTGAAGAAGGAACTCCAGCGGCAAAACCAAATTATTAGCAAATGGCCCAGTCAGTGGGAATGTCAAAATTAGACAGTACTGAAGGCATGGGGGGTTGTCTTTATAGCTGCTGGAGAAGCCTGGTCTTGGGAATGTAAACAAGAACTCATGCAGATAACTGGTGTGCTGGTCGACCACAAATGAAAGAACTACATAAAATTTTCTTCATCCAGCCAGTTTTCCAGACAACTTCACCGTTTGCTCTCTTGTTTCAGATTTTGATAACTTACTAGTTTAACTTCTAGGTGTACCATTGCATATTCAATGACCTCTTTAACAATGAGCTGGCCCTCTCCAGCCTCTGCAACAGATTGATTGTAAAGCCTAAGATTTATTATTAAAGAATGTCTTATAGAAAAGGATCCAGCTCCACAGTTCATAACTCATCCGCTCTTCCAGCATCTCAGGACGACAGCCAAAGAACACAGAGAGTAACAGAGCCTGTACCTTTCTTGCATGCTGATTAATATTGGAAGACTCCATAGACAAATTTCTCCTGGCCACTTGTGGTCAGGGGTTATTTAAAATGAATGAGTTTTCCCAATTTGATTCAAATTGTTTTAGTGTTTCCAGAACACTATGTCTAGACATAAAGTGTTTGTAATGATTAAGGTCCACAAAGTGGGAATTTTTGAAGTTGATTTCATTTATGTGTAGTTCCTATTGTTTCGCTCAGAACTAATTTATTGTACAAATGTAAAATTAAAGGTTAGCATTATACTGTCAAAAGGCCAACATTTGTGTCAAATTCTACCATGTTTTAATAAAAATTTTTATGGGTATGTGATTTGTGATATATGTGTATATGTACACATGTATGTCTTTATGTATTGGGCATGTGAACATGCACATATGTGCATGTACATCTTGATATCCTAGAGTGTTTTCCTTAGTTGTGTTGTGCTTCAATTACGGAGGTAGAGTTTCAAGTTTAACCTCAACCTCCCATCTTATTCCCATGGTCCCCTATCTGCGTCTTATGCACTGCAATTTTAGGTAGACCACTGTGCTTCTCTGCCTTTGTGTGGGTACAGAGAACCCAAATTCCAGTTCTCATATTTGTGAGGCAAATGCTTCATCTCCTGAGTCAAAGACTAAGCCTGCATTTTGTTATCTTAAATGTAGTTTATTTTTTAAAATGACTTTCTACATACCCAGAATGAAACTAATTTCTGAATGCAAGGTCTTTATTTGAAGATATCGACATTATTATATTTGTACAGAGAAATAATTCATACTCATTTTGGATATTTTCAGTTTTCACTTTATAGAAAACCAAAGGGTATTACAGGACTTTGAGTATCAGAGTGCCTTGAAAACTTAAACATTTCTAAAAAGAGGAAAATAAAGAAATTAAGAACATCTGTTTCTGTATCCTCTGGACAGAATGAGCTCAAATAATGGCTGTTGACAAAGATGGTTACTGTTTTGTTTTGAATGTAAAATGTTCTCATGGTCTCATATGTCCTGATATTTGGTTCCCAGCTGCTGGTACTCTTTGGGATGTTTGTGGAACTTTTAGAAAATGTGTGTGTTATCATTTCATTGCACCCATACTGAAAGGAAAGGAGTAGTAGGCTGAGTAAGAGTGAAGATTACGTCTAAGACCACCTACTTTTTATAATAGAGATAGAAAGTCTTGAATTTCTGTTGGCCTTTGATGTAAGATGAGAGGTGAGAATATAAACAACTGTAGAAAGCCAAGGACTATTTACAATAGAGAGATGTAGCTCCTTGGACAAAAATATTTAATGTCACATGCTGCTTTTCCTTTAATGTGCCTTGGCTTTATAACTACAAAGTTGTTGGTCCCCAAAGTAAGCCACCATCATCCTTAAAACAGGGATATTGCAGAAGCAATAAAAATGGTCAAGGTTCCATGCTAATGATGATACAAATAAGAAGTGAAGTGGACCATCTATGCTTTCAGGCAACACTATGACTTGGAAAAGAAACAAGAATCATGATGACGGGGTCTTGTCTTGATCATTTATCTGGGTTTTATTCACTCTTCATCATGTCTAAGCTATTTTATAACTGTGAGTTACAGAAAGTTGATAATAAGCAATCATCCAATATAGTCACCTCCAGTGAAATGCAGTCAATTATTTCCTATGGCTAGATGGGTTGCAGCCTTCTCTACGCATTATAACATGTTTTGGTTGGTATGAGTCACCCTTGAATCAGTGGTAATATCTAACTAGTAATTCATTTTTTAGTTAAATACTTATTGTATGTTCATCTTATTTTCCCAAGAGTCATACTTTTGCTTTAAATAACACAATGGTCTTAAACAAAGACAAAACTTCCAGAAGTGATGTTTGGGGTACATGTAGGAAAGAGCATGAAAAAAAAATCTTGTTACATCTAAAGTCCATCAAAGAAAATCTACCTTTGAAAAAAATAAAAGAAAACCTAGGTACTAAGAAGCTGTGAATGAAGACACATAATATTCATAGCAAAGTCTATTCATAGCAAATGTCTGGAAAGTCTTTCATCCTGTCAGCTCTTATCTTGCAACCTTTTCCAATACCTAAACAATATTTTATTATTCCTCTTTTCTGTAGTAGTATTTACATCGAAGATCTGAAAAACTCTAGCTCAATGTGGCAGCTTAGGTCAGGGTTTGCAAATTTTTTCTACAAAGGTTCATGTCATAAATATTTTATATTTTTCAGGCCATATGGTCTCTGTCACAACTATTCAACTTCCTTCTCAGAGAAAAAAAGCAGTTACAGACAATATGTAAATAAATGAGTAAGGCCCTGTTCCAACAAAAATTCACAGACACAAAAAGAGAACTTGACTCACGAGGCATAGTCTGCCAACCATTAACATAGAACTATTAAAATGATGACTATTTAGAAAATTTTGATTTAAAATTACTAATTATGTATTTATGAGGGATCATAGAGAACACTAAACTTGTTATGACTTGAGTTATGAAATCATATTCATACATCCCAAAAATTTAACAAATAATTATTTATAGTCAATATAAATATTTTCTCCTCATAAACAATAGTAGCAATGACACATGATTATAATTAAAACACAGTTAAAAATGCTTTCATGATTTTTCCTGAAGGAATATGAACAACCATCTAGTCACCTCAAATAAGGCACCAATGACAGGTCAAAGGAATAACCCTACCAATGTCTAGCTTAGTGAATCAAAAAGATCAGTGGGTTTGCTTAAAGAACCATGGGTGAAGGCTACTTACAAGATGATGGTTCATGTTGGCTTCTGTGTCAGTGAAAACCTCAGACATTGCATAAGACTCATGAAAGCTGTTACCAGAGTTTCATGCCCAGTGTCTTCTCCCTCAACAGTTGTTACTGCTTGTATAACCTTGGTGGACTGTCCCAGGATGCTTTCTGGATCTTGTAAGTCTCGTGGATTTCTTGAGTTTTATGAATTATCTTCTATACAAAAAATGTATGGTTTGATTTAGAAGTAGCTATCTAACACTTGTTTATTTGTTTATTTCTTTTAAGGAAGCCAAAACTCCAATAGAAACAGCTTCCCCCCCCCAAATGATTAGCAAATTAAATAGATATAGCTTTGATGCTCTAAAGCTAAGCTTCATGATTTTGGTCCACATCTTGTTACAGATCTGAATTATGGGGTGGTGATGATGTGCTCATCAGAATATGGCACAGACAGCAACTGTGCCACTGATTTAAGCATCTTTGTGACCAAGGTGCATGATAGTAACACACACAAATAAGATTATTTCAGTTTATGGCTTTATACCATTTAGTCTTGATTTCTTGATCATTTTGTATTTATTTAAGCAAAAATCACAGTGGTAGGAGAGTGAGCAAGTGTGTGTGTGTGTGTGTGTGTGTGTGTGTGTTTGTGTGTGTGTGTGTGTATGTGTGTGTGTGTGTGTGTGTGTACTTGTGCGTAGAAGGAGCGTTCCCACCACAGAGGACTAAGAAGCAAAAATTGATGCAGGAAACGCCCAGGAATAATACAAAGTTAGCCATCAAGAAGTCTAGATTTGATTGCCAAGTTGACAGGCCCTAGAATCATAGAACTGACAAGTTCTCTTGCCATGTCTATCAGGTATTATCTACAATAGGTTAATCTAGATGGAAAGACCAACCCTAACTGTGTGTGATGCCATTTTATAGGCTGAGGTTTCAGACTGAATGAAGAGAAGAGGCCAGCTGACCTCAACTATTCATTGTCTCTGATTCCTGACTTCAAATGCAATGATCCAGTACCTCAAGCTCATAGCCATGCTTTTCCCATGATGATTAAAATTACTCTCAAATTGTGAGCTAAAAGGAACCCTTTCATCCTTAACTTGCTTTTATAAATGTATTTTGTTGTAGCAGTAAAGCAGTTAACTAATATAACCCCCAAGGCCTGCCGTCCTGAACTCACACGCAGTGAGTACTTCATCCAGGTAGGCATCACTTCAAACAGTCTCATGCCTTTTAAAACTAATGCCTTACATGAAGCCCAAGCATTTAAAGTGTTGAGTTTGAGGAGGCTCTCATATATGCAAACCAGAATAGCAGCCAAGGCAGAATAGGCAAACAGAGTTCTAGCACCAAGAAGATGGTGCTGGTTAGAACATAGAACTTTGATCTGTTGAGAAATTACAAGGAAAATTGTGAAGGATACTGTTATTTCCCTCTGAAAATCAAGATAGAGCCTAATTTATAATCTGTTACAAGTATCAGACTATTGGCACAACTGGTGATCTATGCAGATTCTTCTTGGTATCTTGGTGTGTTCATATAGAAGAGAATTCTTTTTTTTTTTTCTGGGCGCAGAAAGTATTCCTCTGGAATGAGAATATTGGGTCCTATAGTCAAAGAAAGGTCAGTTATATTTATAACCTCTGACAGGGTGTCATTTTTGGTCTCTGTGACCTTGTTCTCTGTTTCTCAAAAGCCAAGAAACAGTAATTAAAGATACTCTTTTCTGATTAGTCTCTTTCTGTCTTATTTGAATCTTTGCCTGAAAGTAGAAATAAAAACAATTTTATAATTGATTGATTTTCCCAGACTTATTTCTCATTATTAAAAAATTGTGTATATATGGAAATATCTAAGTGCACATGAGTGCAAGCCCCCTGAGGACTATAGGAGAGGATAATGGGATCTTTGTAGATAAAATTACAATAATTAGTCAATTAAATGAAAATGAGTGCTGCAAATAAAACCCAAATTCCCCCATGAATGTTGTATGTGCTCTTAACTGCTAAGCCATCTATTCAGCCCCCATATTTACCAATTATTTGTGTTATATTTTTGGTGTAATGTTAAAACATTGTTGAGTTTTTATGTTTTGTTTTTAATCTTATAATGATTTTTTAAAATTAAGATATAGTTACATAATTTCCTCCTTGCTTTTCTCCCTCCAACCTCTTCATAAGACCCTTTAAATCTGTGACCCCTTTTCCTTTAACTGATAACATATGATTTTATTATAACTATGTATAAAGATATAGTTATCTCTCAATACACAAATACAACCTAGTTAATCTGGACAATGTTACCTATATGTATATGTTCTTAGTAATGACCATTTGAAGTTAGATAACCAATTGAATCTTAATTTAGTTGTGTTTTATATTCTATTATGTATTATTTGAAGTAAGTTTTGGAACAAAGTATACAAATAATTCTCTATCTTGCATTTTCCTTGTTGTCAAACATTTTTCCAAATTAGTTATTCATTCTTGATTTACCTATCTCAGAAAACTCATTTCTAAAGTGAGTGAACAATGACACCCACCTCCCATTGTGCCAAAGATCTGGGAAATGGTGCCTATGCTTAAGTGGCTTAGAATTGCTAATAACATGAATAAGCATGAACACCAGTACTCTTGTCAGCACCAAATTACACAGCTCACGTCAGTTTCTTGACTTTGTGCTCTATGACATTGAAACCCTTGTCTAAATTTGTGATACTCCTCCTATTGTTTCAATAGACATATGGCTTTGGCAAGCATATCTTTAATGATGGCAAGGTCCCTAGTTTGTCAAACATATTCTGGTCAGTGTTTTATAATTATTCTCTTGAAACTTAAGCTGATATTATGAAACTAAAAACAAAAACTTATCAGTATTATAATTACAATTGGTTTAAATATATGAGTTAATTACCAGAGGCCCCTACTGTTGTTTCTTGTTTCTGCCCACTAGCAGGACCCATTTGTACCTATTACCAGCACTCCTTTTATGAGGTTTGGTAAATCCACAGTTTTCTTCAGAGATGTCTTGCATGCTCCTGTTGAGTTTATTGCTAGAAATTTTACATTTTTATTAGGTTGTCAAAGGTTATTTTTCTATTATATTTTCTAACTACTTATACTCAGTTTGCACACAAAATAGCTTTTGTCTATTTATTTATAAGTGGCTTGCTTCTTCAACGGACTCCCTGAAAATCATAACTCAAGGACACTATAATTCAAGGCTTTTCATCATATCAAGAATGCCTCCTATTGCATTTCATTTCAAATTAGAATGGAAAGAGTGGTCCAGGAAATAACCACCTCTGATTTACCTTCAGTAATATCTGTCTGTCATCCCAGGCTGGTGAGATAGCACTTGCCATTGAGTCTATTGATCTGAGTTTCATCCTTGAAATTTATATGACGGGAAGGGAGAATCAATTCCTATAAGTTTTTCTTCAACTTCAAAGCATGCTCTTGTTACATGCATGCACTCATATGCATAACACAGATACATGTACAAACTAAATGAATACAATTTTTGTAAGGTTTGCCTTTTTATGGAGATAAATACAATAGAAATATAACTAGAAAAGATATATTAAGAGTATCCTTACAAAATGTAGCTACCATCATCCTGTTTCCCTAAACTTTATTCAGTATATCTATCAAGTAAAAACTGTGCTCAAAATACAGTTAGTGGACTCCTGATGGTGCCTAAGTAATTTGGAGGGAAATCTGTGATATAAAATATATACATAAATAATATCTTTCTTAAAACAATTAAGATGCTGTTGTTTATAAGAGTAACTTTTATTTGATAGATTCAGTTGTCATCTCAGAGACTTACTACTGAATAATCTCACCCTTTCTGAACTCTGGCTGGCTGATTCAACTCAGGTGTCCGGGCCCAAACTCCTCTCCAAGTTGCTTGATTCAATCTGACTTCTCTCAGTTTTTCCCAGAATTGGTCTGCTTGGCCTCACACTAACTTTGGCAATATGTTCTAATCTTCTGGCTCCTTCTCATTCTCTGGCTAGTTCTGTCTTCACCTACGTCTAGCTTGTTCTTTCTGCAACCTGCCTCTATAAAGCTGTTCCTGTAAAAACTGCCTCTGAATTCCACAAACTGAACTACCATGAACTCCAGTCTACTGAACAGTCTACTAACTGAAGTAACTTCCAACTGACTTCAAGAACTGAACAGAACTGACTAGAATGCAGAGATTTGTGTGCCTGTCTTCTGAGTGCTGTAATTAAAAGTGTGTACTACAACTCTTAGACCTTGAACTCAAAGATCTACTTTCCTCTGACTCCTGGGTAAAAGGTGTGTCTGTATTCTATGTGGATCACAGGGAGCTAGAAGGTTTTTGAATGTAATTCCTAGTCAGAGCAGCCGTGCCAATAGATTAAAATTCCTCTACAATTGCTTGTTCCCTCTGCTAATATTAGCTCATGGTAGTCTGCCAGCAGCCAGCCCTAGTGATGGTCAAGTCTCAAAAAGGAGAGGGAGGAGTGAGTCAGACAAGTTGCTTCCTTATTTATACAGAGGTAACTCCAGCCAATCTAACTCTGTAGCTTTATCTTTTTCTGATTGTCTATTTCCTGAATAAAGTACAAGAGCAGATGTTCCAAGAAGTACTTTGGAGCTGGAGTCTCATAAGGTCTCTCATATTTTCATGTGAGTCAGAACCTCCAGGGCACAAGGAAGACCTTGAAATACGGCCAGATAAAGGTATCTCCCTAAAAACAGGAATGGTAATATGCTCGGGCCTTTCTTGGGGAAGTTTAGAAGCAGTGCTTTTCTGAGAGAAGACATACATTTCCCATCAATCTAATATCTCCAAGTTGTACAAATATTAAAAGCTCCCCAAGCATGTAACCCATGGAGAGGAAGGCCAACAGAGAAAGACAATACAATGGTGATTGCATCATGCAGCTCAGCTTTGTTGGATCTCTGTCAAGCAGCTGTGCAGGCTTCATGACTTT
The DNA here is from genome assembly GCF_004785775.1 of Grammomys surdaster. Taxonomy (NCBI): domain Eukaryota; kingdom Metazoa; phylum Chordata; class Mammalia; order Rodentia; family Muridae; genus Grammomys; species Grammomys surdaster. The sequence continues at coordinate 682,386 of NW_021604597.1, forward strand.
CTATGTCCCCATTAGATACAGCCATGTCAGTGTGCCATTTTACAAAAAACATTCTACTGTTGCTTCAGTCTGAATCTCAGCCCTAAAAGGAAACTGCCTAGTAATCAAGTGATCCTTCACCAGCATGCTATTGCAGGCTAAAAGAAAGGACAGAAATAAAAGTGAAAGTTTTACTCATTTTTCTTGAGTCATAAAAAATTTAAATATTACTAAATCTTTATGACTATTTTTTTTTGATATTCTGTTTCGCAACACTTCAATAGTTCATTACACTTACCCTAGAGTGTGACCAGTTGGGTAACTGAAAAGAATGCACTTTTGTAATAGACTAATTACTGGGGTCAATTACATGCTTTCTCTATAGGAAAATATTCTTTATCAAAAAAAATAAGTCTTATGTTTACCATTTCTCAGATTTCAATATTTGGCTAAAAGTTAAATATTTCTGTGAATCTGTGATTTTAAGATGTAGTATTTGTTCCCAAGCACATGACTATGCCAACAAGGCTACCAGCAAATGACTTAGTTTGCTTAACCTTAATATTGGAATCTTTGATTCCATATCCCAGTCATGGACAGCTACATTATGTTCAGTGAACTGTATGCTTGGTTTGTATCTAATCTTGCTTATAGCTGTCATGTCCAAAGAAAGAGAAGATAATCCTGCCTTAAATGAAACACATCAGTTATACAAAATCAAAATCTACTTCCAATTCATATGTACATGTACGGTCTTCTCTGAAAAGAAGATACTCTTAGCCAGGCCCGAGGGCACAAGCCTATAATCATAGACACTCAGGAACCTGAGAAAAGAGAATCCAGGTTCAAAGCCTGACTGGGATGTAGAATAAATTCAAGGCCAGGATAATTGATATAATAAGGTCCTGCCTCAAAATAAATAGAAGAGTTAGAACTCTATGTAGCTCAGTGGTAAAGCACTTAAGTAATGTATATTAGGATCAATTCTTCCACAGAAAAACAAACAACAAAACCCAAGTGTCATATTAACGTCTCTAAAACTTAGTATTTGAACTTTAAAATGTGCTTAAGCTACCTAACAAAAATGACAGTTTTCCAGAAAATGAAAGTTTATATACATATCAATGTATAGAATACATGACTGCATTAGAAACATACCTTAGCCAAGCACTTAATTCACAGTATAATCAAGACAGTTTAAAGAAAACATGTTTAGGATTTAATAATTTATAATTCAATCTATGTTCCTGTGCTGAATGATTTCTTGATGTGCAAATGTCACTGTTCTGTAGTGGTGAAACAGTCATTCCCAGGAATGTGATACAATCCTTTCCCACTTATTTCCCTAATCACAGAAACCATTGTCTAGGAACTTTTTAATAAACCTTGGGAATTATTAAAGCTTGGGGTGAAATTTCCTGGGATTTGTCATCTCATGATTCAACGTTAGGTTAAAATATTACCATTATTTTAATAATTACTGTATGTCAGAACTTTAACAGGCCTAACAACTTCCTGTAAACATTGTATAATAAGTCTTATCATTTGTTGCGAGTTTAGTTCATAGGCAGAAGAAAGGAGAGAATGATATAGAAAAATATTGTTGAAACAGAAATAAGTTCTCTGAAAGTTAAATTGAAATTAGCACAAACATTCGGATATGTAGATCAGCTCCTCTGGGCCTGTTTAAACAGGAAGAGTGTCTTGGAGGGTGTCTATGAACACCGCTCATTACTACTGCAGTAAGCCTGCAGAAGGCTGAAGCTGAGAATTGGCCTTCCACATGTGTTCCTTACAGTCATAGAATTTTGCAGCTTCCAGACACACTGCTTTGGTACACTTAGCTCACCAGCCATATACATTTAAAGCAAAAGCTAGGAATAGTCTTTTTTAGAGGCCTTAGTCTTAGGGAAGAGAAGAGACATAATCACCCCAACTGCTAAACCCTCTCTGTGAGCCACAAGTGATCATCACCAGGCTGTGTTCACTGACGTAAGAACCATCTTCTGTAACACTGCTACTATTCTCTCCTCTGGACAGGTCCTCACTGATGACACCCAAGCACTTGTATTTGAGTATATAATTGCCGATATTCTCTCTCTGAGAGAGCTCCTCGCTGGTGATGACATCTAAGTACTTGTATGTGAGTACATAATTGCTGGTATTCTCTCCTCACTGGTGATGATACCCAGACATCTTCATGTGATAAGGAATCTGCCTATGAGACCCATGCCACCAACCCATCCCTGGTTTTAAATTGCTTATATCAGCTACTGTTGTTTCCTCTTAGCTTTTGTTGAACGTTCCATCCACTCTTCTCAGACATCAGTGTATCATTACTATTTGCCTCTAGTACACTGAGTCCTGGTATTTCTTGATATCCTATAAATAGTATATTTTGTTTTGATTTCCTTTTCCTCCTATCCTTTGATTTGAAAGAAAAAAAGCTTTAGCACTAATGACAGTGTTCATCTGAATACACATGAATCTGAGTAACTGCGGGCTTTTAAAAATGAACCTTGTATTTCTTTGGGTGAATGCCTTCAGTAGAAGGATTCTCTTTTATTGAGGCCACATGAAGATAAATTTCACATCTTTGAGGCTTGGGCATTTAAAAAAATAGATGTATAGAGACATTTTCAGGGAAAATTAGATCTCCAAATTTATCTTACGCTGCAGTATGCTTTTATGTCCTATTTTAAGAACTTGGTGCTAGCTCTCTTGTTTAATGAGCAGTTTAATTTAAAGCTTAAAATTATTAAGTATTCCAATAGAGTCATAAATAATGCAGTTTATAATATTCTTATCAAGCATATGAAGATACATTTGTCTTCCATTAAAGATGTACTTTTTAAAGTAGCCTGACCTCTTCAGACATATAAGAGCATGCAATTAGGGCAATTTGTCACAGGCCTTTTACACGTTAATAAGATGTAATTAATTGTCTGTTTTGTCTAATTAACTTTTCAGACACTGGCAGCTCCTGTTCTTCTGCTTCAGTGCAAGAAGACCTTATTTGCAATTCTAATATTTGACCAAGAGTTCTGACCATAAACTCTAATTTACCAAAAGAAAAGTAGATAGATGGAAATGAAAATATTAAACACAAATATCACACATAACAGTCTGTTTTATTTTAATGTGAAGAGTAGAAAAATGTTACTTTAAACAAGATTCAGATTAGAATATACATGAGATGAAAGCAAGTAGAAACATATTCATGACTTTCTATAAAAAGTTTCATATCTGTACATTTTTTCATGTAACCAATTTTGGCAGTTCATTCCCGTTTGAAGTCAACTATCCCTAAACACTTGGGCAAGAGTCAGAGTTTCAGAATAGCTATGATAAAGATCTTATCCTTGGTAAAATTCTTTCTACTTGGCCATGCCATTAATAGTTGAATTAGGCCCTTCAGAAGAGGACTGCACTATACTCATTATGTTTTTAATTTCCAAAATGAAGATAAGAATCCTTTACTGGCAGATTTGTTTAATATGTATTAATAGACTTACCCATTTACAGTGTAGTTACACATTGAAAAACGTACAAATATTTTGCTGTACATTATTTTTTTTATTAGTTCTTTGAGACAGTCTCTGTAGTCTAGGCCGGCCTTGACTTTGTTTTTAGCCCAAATGTGTCTTTATTTTCTGATCATCTGTTTCCACCTCCCAATACTGACATTGCAGAATTGAAGCAACATGTATGGTTTCTTTGTAGAGTAATTTTAGACATTTTTCAAACCTATGATGTTAATGGATAAATTATATTTGATTATTTAACAATAATGTCTTTAATATTAACAAATCATCGATGATCCTTTAAGAAGGTTGAAATCTGTGATTCTAGATAGAACCTCCTTAGATGATTATAGCAATTCTCAAGTGTGGAAGGTAGCTTTCCATTATAATATATTTATTTAGCTCCTTACAAATTACAGATCAGTAGTGAAATGTTTTACATTCTTCATTGCTATTTTTGTTTGTTTGTTTGTTTGTTTGTTTGATTTTAGTGTCTCCCTTAGACTTGAATTCCTAGATAATAAGCCAAGTGTAAGATATTTTTGTATTCTTATTTTATTTTTATGTGCATGAAAAATTTGCCTACATATATGTCTATGTACCACATGCAAGAGTTATCACTGTGGCAGCTAGAAGAGGGAGTTAGTTTCTTTGGAACTGGATTCACAGAAGGTTGTGAATCGAAGCCTCTGAAAGAGTAACTAGTTAAAGAACTGTTGACCAATCGGTCAAGCCCCAAATTAAAAACTTTAAACATGATAACTCACATTATAACTCAAAACTTTCCAGAAATATGACTTATTTGTGTAAATGTCAGACTAATGCAAGCTTGTTTAATTACTTTATAATATATCTTTAATTAAGAATGGTTTTTGTGCTCTGTCCACCTTCATCAAATCTACTGAGTCTGAACCATACAGGTAAACTTCCATTTCCCCACCCATCTTCCCTGCTCATTGAGTCCTTTGAGCACACCAAGCTGCCCTGAGCAGCCTGCCAGCCCACACGGATCTCCATTTCCCCTCTACCTTCTTGTTCACCTTCATCAGACATACACATTCTGAACCATACAGATCTGGAACCATACAACTTTAGAATACCCATCGGAGGCCTGTTACACTAGGACCATCAAGGTTAACCCTACTCCCAATATCATCCTAACAGGAGCATCTAGGGACCAAAGCCAAAGCCATCAAGATGGCTAAAGATCTTCAAGAGAACACAATAAATGAATGCCAGGGCAATATGACACTTCCAGAGCATGGCTACCCAACTACAGCAAGCCCTGGATATCCTAACACAACTTAAGCATAAGAAAATGACCTTAAATCCAATCATATAAAGACTATAGAGGCCTTTAAAGAGGAAATCAATAAATCCCTTAAGGAAATACAGAAAAGTATAATCAATTAAATCCCTTAAATGTATACAGGAAAATTGAACAGGTTATTAGAGAATTAAATAAAACTGTGCAAGACCTGAAATTGGAAATATAAGCAAGAAAGAAAACACAAACTGAAGGAATCCTGGAGATGGAAAGTCTAGGGAAGAGGAAAGGAGCAACAGATGCAAGCATCACCAACAGAATTCTAGAATTCAATGAAAATGAAGACACAACATACCCAAATGTTTGGGACACAATGAAAGTAGTGCTAAGAGGAAGTTCGGAGCATTAGGTGCCTGCATCAAGAAATTAAAAAGTTCTTATACCAGCAATTTAATAGTACACCTGAAAGCTCTAGAAAAGAAACAAGCACACCAAAAAGGAGTAGAAGTCAGGAGTTAATCAAAATTAGGGCTGAAATCAACCCATTGATTTCAAACAAGAACAGCAAAACAATACAATGAATCAATGAAATCAGGAGCTAGCTCTTTGAGAAAATAAACAAGGAGACAAACCCTTAGCCAAATTAACCAAAAGACAGAGAGATAGTATCCAAATGAATAAAATCAGAAATGAAAAGGGAGAATTAACAATAGATACTGAATACAACCAATGAATCCTTAGGTTTTTCTTCATGAGCCTGTACTCCACAAAATTGAAAAAGTCTTAATGAAATCAAGGATTTTCTAGACAGATACCACTTACCAAAACTAAATCAAGATCAGATAAACTGTTTAAATACTCTGATAACCCAAAAAGAAGTACAAGCAGTTATTAAAAGTCCCCCAAACAAACAAGCAAATAAAGCAAAACAAAACAAAACAAAGCAAAACAAAACCCATGGCCAGATGGTTTTAGTGCACAATTCTACCAGACTTTCAATAAAAGTGATAATGCCATATTCCTCAAACTATTCCACAAAATGGAAACAAAATGTCACTCTGATAGACTCACCAAAGAAAGAGAACTTCCTACTGATTTCTCTTATGAACATTGATGCAAAAATACCCAATGAAACACTTGCAAACCAAATCCAGAAACACATCAAAGGCACCATCTATTATTATCAAGAATGTTTCATCCCAGGGATGAAAGGATGTGGTGATAGTTCAATATACATCAACATAATCTACCATATAGACAAATCGAAAGAAAAAAATCACATGATTATCTTATTAGATGCTGAAAAAAGCCCTTGACAAAATCCAACATTTCTTCATGTTAAAAGTATTAGAGAGATATAAGGCACATTCTTGAACATAATCAAAGCAATATACAGCAAGCCAATAGCCAACATCAAGCTAAATGGAGAGAAACTTAAAGCAGTTCCACTAAAATCAGGAACAAGACAAGGCTGCCCATTTTATCTATATCTATTGAATATGGTACTCAAAGTTCTAGCAAGAGCAATGCTACAACTAAAGAAGATCAATGGGATACAAATTTTAACAGAAGTCAAAGAACCAATATTTGAGGATGATATAAACAACCCTCAAAATTCTACTGATAAACAGCGCCAGCAAAATGGTTGGATAAAAATTAACTCAAGGAAATCAGTAACCATCCTTTATACAAATGATAAACAGGCTGAGAAAGAAAATAGAGAAACAACATCCTTCACAATAGCCACAAATAGTATAGAATATTTTGGTGTAACGCAAGCAAATGAAAAATCTGTATAACAAGAACGTCAAGTCCCCATAAAATGAAGTTGAAGAAGCTATCAGATGATGGAAAAATCTTCCATGCTCATAGATATGTAGAATAATCCTAGTGCAAATGGCCATCTTACCAAAAGCAATCTACAGATTCAATGTAATTCCCATCAAAACAATTTTTTACAGACCTTGAAAGAGAAATTTTCAACTTCAAATGGAAAAAAAACTTTATAGTATTGGTACGCAAACAGATATGTTGATTAGTAGAATTGAATCAAAGACCCAGAAATAAACCCACACACCTCTTGACACTTGGTTTTATAAAGAAGCCAAAACCATGCGCGATGGAAAAAGGAAAGTATCCTCAACAAAAGTTGCTGAACTAACTGGATGTCTGCATGTAGAAGAATGAAAATAGATCCATATTTTATCACCCTGCACAAAACTCAAGTCCAGATGGATCACTGACCTCAATGTAAAACCAGATAAACTGAATCTCACAGAAGAGAAAGGAAGGAAATACTTTGAATGCATTGGTATAGGAGACAATTTCCTGAACAGAACACCAATGGCTCAGGCTCTAAGATCAATACTAATAAATAGGACCTCAAGAAACTGCAAAGCTTCTGTAAGGCAAATGGTTCTGTCAATAAGACAAAATGACAGCATACAGATTGGGAAATGATATTCACCAATCCTATTCTGTCAGAGGGCTAATATGCAAAATTTATAAGGAACTCAAGCTAAACACCAACAACCCAAATAACCCATTTTTTAAAATGGGGTACAGAGCTAAACAGAATTCTCAACAGAGGAACTTCAAATGGCCAAGAAGCACTTTTTAAAAAGTTCAAAGTCTTTAATCATCAGGGACATGCAGATCAACACAACCCTGGAATTCCACCTTACACTGGTCAGAATGGCTAAGATCAAAAACTCAATAGATACCTAATGCTGATGAGGATGTGGTGTTAGGGTAAAACTTCTCCATTGCTAGTGGGAGTGCAAACTTGTACAATCACAATGGAAATAAATTTAGCAATTTTTCTGAAAACTGGGAATAGTTCTACCTCAATGCCCAGATATACCAGTCCTAGGCATACACCCAAAAGACACTCTAACATCATTCAAAGCCACTTGCTCACCTATGTTCATAGCAGCTTTATTAGAAATAATCAGAAACTGGAAAAAACTTAGATGTCCCTCAAGTGAAGAATGAATAAAAAAAATGGTACACCTACACAATGAAATACTATTCAGCTATGCAATACAAAGACATGAATTTTTCAGGCAAATGCATGGATCTTGAGAATATCATTGTGAATGAGGTAACCCAGTCCCAAAAGGATATGCACAGTATCTATTTACTTGTACGTGGTTCTTAGTCATAAAATACATTATGCCTATACTATACTCCACAGACGCAAAGAGGCTGGACAGGAAGGAGGGCACAAGCAAGGATGCTTGAGTCTCACTTGGAAGGAGGAATGGAATGGTAGTGGAAGGTAAGTGAATGGAGGAAAATGGATGGGATAGGGGATTTATCAGGAGTCAAATGATGGGCTTGGGGAGGGAGGGAGGGGATATCTCCAGGAAGAGATGGAGATCTAGTATAGATGAGTGGGTATAACTCACAGCATTGGAGATGTGGAGTCTGCAATGGCTGCCTCCTGTGGCCAGACAGGAACCCCAGTAGAGCCAACCCACCCATGAAACTTTCAACCAAAAACTTATTCTATCTACAAGAAATACAGAGGTTGAGGATGGAGCAGAGACTGAGGCAACAGCCAACTAAAATCAGCCCAACTTGAGACCCATCCCATGGGGAAGCACCAATCACTGGCATTATTAATGATACTGTTATATTTGCAGACAGTAGCCTAGCATGGCTGTCTTCTGAGAGGCTTTATGCAGGAGCTGACTCAAACAGATGCCGACACCCACAGCCAAACAGTAGATGGAGCTTGGGGACTCTTAGGAAGAATTGGAGTAAGGATTACAGCCTCTAAGGGAGTAGAAATCCACACAAGACAAACAGAGTCAACTAATGTGGACAATTGGGGCTCTCAGAGACTGAACTATCAACCAAAGAATATACACAGGGTGGACCTAGAACTCCCTGCAGATATGTAGCAGATATCCAGCTTGGTCTTCATGTGGGTCCCTAACAACTGGAGTGTGGCTATTCCAAAAGATATTTCCTGTATGTAGGATGGGTTCTTCTAGCTGGGCTGCCTGGTCTGGCCTCAGTGGGAGAGGAAGTACCTAGCCTTGCAGAGACTTGAAGTGGCAGAATAGGGGGGATACTAGGGAGATTCCCAACTGCTCAGAGAAGGGGGAGAATGGGGAAGGATTGTGGGAGGGGTGACCAAGAGGGAAGCAGTGTTCAGGATTGTAAAATTAATAAGTAAAAAGTAAATTTAAAAATTTTAAAAATGTTATTTGCATGCTGCAATTTTAAAGATGTCTGACAAACAGGTATTAATGAACCCTGAACCATAGTATTCAAAGTGAATGTTTTAATTGGACTGATAGTGTGAACTTCCCATGAGACCTCTGTAACAAACCATAATTTATTCTTCATTTGAAAAATAAAAATGTCCCTAATCATAGCTGTAGCAAACACCTTTATCTTTTTATTTTCACTGTGATAAAGTGAACTTTTTAGTAGACTGTATTTGTAACCTCGTAGTCACATCTCCAAGTTCCGGTCCAGCTTTTATCCTCACTGGCCCTGCATGAATGCTTGAAAGATGCTGGCCTCAGTTGATCAGGAAAACATATCCCAGTAAGGAAGCAGGAATCAGTATACGCAGTCAGTTGTGTCAGTAAACATAGGCCACCTAGAAACCTCTTCATTGATGGCTACTGTTCCTTAAGCAAGCATACCATTAAACTGAATTAACTTCCCTGCTCCCCAATATTCACTCACTCACATCCCAATAAATTCTGACTGTCCCTTTAAATTCTTGCTGAATCTTGTACTATTAATTCAAGTTGGTAATTTAAATACTTGAATGGATAGCCCATAAGATTCCAATCTGATATTTGTCATTAATCTATATTTGAAAGCTTTAAAAAAAAAACTCTTAAATGTTAATTGCCTTTCTATTATTATTTTAATTCTATTCAAATTTTCTGAGTTCAGCTCTCCTTCATTAAAGAGTATATCTTCCAGTTAGTTTAAAATCCCATAGTCAGGAGGCAGAGACAGGTGAATCTCTGTGAATTTGAGGCCACTCTGGTCTACAAAGTGAATCCAGGGCATTCAGGGTTCTGTTACACAGAGAAAACCTGTATTTAAAAACAAAATAAACAAACAAACAAATAAATAAACATATAAATAAATACTTAAATAAATATAAAATAAAAAACATGTACATTAATTTCCTATCCTAAAGGAAATTGTTCTTACAACTATAATTCACTCTTGCTTTTCTCTGAATTTTAGCTTGGCAAGTTGTGCTGGTTAATTGTTTTTGTTTGTTTGCCAACTTGGCACAATGTTAATTAATTCAGGAAGAGTGAAACTCAATTGAAGAAATGCCTCCTTCATATTGACCTGTAAGATGAGACTATGGAGACTATTTTCTTTATTGATGATTGGTGTGGGAGGACCTAGCCCCCTGTTACCTGTGCCACCCATGGACAAATAATTCTTGGTCATATAGAAAGGCAAGCTGGACAAGCATTGGGCAAGCAAGCCAATAAGCCATGTTCCTCTACAGTTCTGCTTCAGTTCCTGCCTCTGGGTTTCTGCTTTGAGTTTCTGCTCTGACTTTTCTTCAATAATGAACTCTCTCTTAGTTAGGGTTTCTATTGTGGCAATGAAACGATATGACAAACAAATTGAGGAGAAAAGTATTTATTTGGTTTATACTTTCATATCATTGCTTATCATCAAAGGAAGAACTTAAACATGGCAGGAACCCGGAGTTGAGGAAGAAGCCATGGAGGGACCTCTTACTGGCTTACTCCTCATGGTTTACTCAGTCTGCTTTCTTATAGAATCTAGGACCACCATGGGCTGGTCCCAACCCCACTGATCACTTTACATGTATCTTTTACTTGCCTGATATAATTGTCATCTCAGAGGATTACTACTGAATAAGTTCATTTTTTGATAGTTCTTTCTGAACTCTGGATGGCCAGTTCAACTCAGATGTCCTGGCCAAATTCTCCAAACTGACTGACTCAAACTGGCTTCTCACTAAATTACTCTGCTTGGCCCCATACTAATTTGGCAATATGTTCTAATCTTCTGGCTCCTTCTTAATCTCTGGCTAATTCTGTCTTCACCTGTGTCTAGCTTCTTCTCTCTAGCACCTGTCTTTGTAAAACAGTCCCAGTAAAAACTGCCTCGAACTGAAATGACTGAACTACAGGAACGGACTAAACTGACCTGCACTCACTGACCTGCCCTGAACTCATCTCAACTCTATGGAATTGACTGATTCTCTCTCTTTCTGTGTGTTTGGCAAGAAAAGATTTGTGGCCAAGTTTAAATTTTTTGACGAGGTACGGGGTTTCCCGGCGTGAAAGATTCAGAATTGACTAGACCATACAATCTTGTTCCCTAGCTCCAGTGAGCCACTAAGGCCATGAGATATGTGGTAGCACCCAAAACCCTGAAAGGAGGGCCCCGCATGACCATAAAAGGGTAAATGTGCAGCCTGAGTTGTCACTGAGATTGCCAACGTCTTTTGAGATGTCAAGATCCCAGATCACGCACTAAGGAAAGCTGCGGGAAGGGTACCAAGCCAGTCCAAGAGAGAGGGTATTCATGCTACATGTGGCAAATGCTTGAGGGTCAGAAATGGGAAGATGCTTCGAAGTCTAGTGCATTTCATCACAAATCCCTAATACCAAATATAGAGCAGAAGAATTTGGTGGTTTCCTTGCTGTACTCTGGTATTGCTTTGTCAGATCATTCCTGGTTTTACTCGTGTTTTTACCTCTTTGGATGAGAATGCTTATTCTGTGTCACTGTATAATGAAATTATGTAAAGTTTGAAAAAGCTACATATTGAAGTAATTTTATTAGAGGGAGATCTACCCCACTCTATCCTGTTTAGCTCCCAAGGAAATGACACAGAGATATTGGATTTTATTAACAAGCTGCCGGCTGTATGCTGGGAAGGTTCTGAACTATTCTAACCATACTAGTCTCTTAATAACCAGATCAACGCACGTGTTTCCTCAGGGCAAGCTTCTCTTGGCCATGTGCTCATGGTCCATCCTACCTCATGCAAACCTTCTCTGCTCCTCTATCTCCTTTCTCCTGGTGATCTCCATAGGTGAACGCACATGTTCATGCAGGTGTCTGTGGAGGCCAGAAGAGGGTGCCGGATTCTTGGGAACTCTAGTTGTGAGCTGCCAGACACCGATGTGGGGTACATAACAATAGTCCTCTAGAGAGCAGTAAGACCTTATGATTTGACATTGAACTTTTAGACAGGATTGAAACTGTTAAAGACTGTTGGGATCTTTGAAATTGAAGTGGTAGTGTGTTAACTGAGGAGGTGGCCATGAGCATATGTGAGAAAGCAGCAGACAGTTTTAACTTAAAGTAATATATTTGGAGTCACATTGAGAAGAGGTGAATTCGTGATGGTTTACATTGATTGCCAACTTGACAGAAACTAAAATTACTTGAACACAAATATAGGGACATATATCTTTGTTTTTTCCTGCTACTGTGGCAAAAAAAAAAAGTCATAATAAAAAGCAACTGAAGGGAAAAAGAGTTTACTTTGTTCGTAATTCCAGAATAGAGTCCATCATGGTAGATAAGGTAAAGAAGCAGTAGTTTGACATGGAAGGTTGTTACGTTGTATCTACAGTCAGGAACAAAGAGTGATGAGGTCACTGCTCAGTTCCCTTTCTGTATTTATATACCCCAGGATCACAGCTAAGTAATGGCGTTACCCACAGAGGACAAGTGCTCCAGTTTCAACTAACTTAGTTTAGACAACACACAGCATATACAATAGGAAGCTCATAATCCCATGTTCACTCTCTGCCTGCTGATTTGTGGCTGCAATGTGACAAGCTTGCCTCTTGTTGTAATGTCTACCCTGACTCAGAAATGACCCTTTTCAACTTTAAACAAGAATAGACCCTTCTCCATTGAATTCCTTTGGTCAAGTATTTCATCACAACATTAAAAAAATAACTAATATGCTGTATAGCTTGGTGGAAGATATGAATGAAGACCTAGGTTTAAACCCTAGTCTACAAGATGATAAATTAATAGTAAAAGGAGCCTATCATAGCAGCCCTCTGAGAAGCTCTACCCAGTAGTTGGATGAAACAGATTCAGATACCCACAGACAAACTTTGGACAGAGGTCAGGGACCCCTATAGAAGAGGATTGAACATACTCAAGGAGATGGCAACCCCATAGGAAGACCAACAATGTTAACTAATTTGGACCCCTGGGAGCTCCCAAAGACTGACCCAGCCCAACCAAAGAGCAAAAACAGGATGGTCTAAGGACTCTGGCACATATGTAGCAGAGGGTTGCCTTGTCTGGCCTCTGTGGATGAGGATGTGCCTAATCCTGTAGAGACTTCATGCACTAGGATGAGGAATACCCTCTCAAAGGTGAAAGGGAAGGGTTGGGGAAGGAACTCTGTGAAGAGGGACCAGGAGGGGCAGCATTTGGGTTCTATATCTATATTTCTCTATATATGTATATGTGTATGTATGTGTATGAGCATATGTATATATATATATTTGTTTTATAAAACAATAATAATTTCAGATTCTCATATTTGAATAGAGAGATATTTTTCTAGCTCTACCTTTTGCCTACAAGATGGACAGAATGGATGGTTTACTGTCAGTCTTCTTAGTTACATAAATGAATGTTGCAGACTCTATCCCCAACACAAATCTACTGTTCTGATTTGAACAGGTGTCTACCAAAGGATCATGTGTTAAAGAAAGATGTATTCTCCATCCCACGCTACTATAGTAGAGACACATGGAGACTCAGAAGTAAGTCCTAGTGGGAGAAAACGGGGCCATGGATGCCGGTCTGTTGCTCTCTTTTCTGATTGCTGGACATCACTAACCACCACAGAGAGAGGAACGCCTTACATCCCATGCTTGCTTCCTTAATGAGCTGATCCACTACAGGCCTTAAAAGAACCAACAGAAACCACCAAAGCCGTGGATTAAAGCAAACCTTATATCTTTTAAAGTTGATCGCATGACTCTAAAATGCCCTGCATCTTCTCATTCAAGTTTAGTCTCATTCACTCAGATTGAACTTTGTTTCAGCTTGTGTATAGGCTTTGTGGTCTCGAGAAACAGCTAAAGGATCCTATTGTTAAGTACTACATCAAGACATATTGATATAATCATTTTGAAACTTTTTATTGTCAAAGTAGACTGGACACATCTAAGCCATAAGAAATCAGTTCTATAATAGCCTCTGGAAGGTGGAACCACATACCATTAAAACTGGAAGGAACTTCATCATTCAGGCTGGTCTTTGAAATATAAATATATATATATATATATATATATATATATATTACCCAGAGGACTGTTACATGGAGGCTACTGGAGTCCAAGTGAGGCTCACAAAGAACAGAGATTTTATAAGGTGCTTCTTGGGCTCTAGTGCCAGCATAGTGAACGCAGAGGGCACAAAGTAATCGCTAGTTTAAGAGTTAGATGCCATCAGACAAGAATAGACAAAGAGTAACCATGTTAACACACACGCAAACACACACACACACACACACACACACACACTCTGAAGGGCTGGACCTTGTCCTGTGTCCATGTAAAATTGCTTCCAACAATTTCTGAGCAGATGCCACTGGTTTGGAAGTGACAACTTGCCCCATTAGCCACAGGAAGATGAGTATTCAAGAGCCTGATACTAAAAGTGGAAGTTTTAAATTAGACTCTTGTCTCATGAAACTAGGTATTATGTGTATAAAATAAAACTGACAAAGAAAGAAAACGATGAATAATTTTTGTTAGAGTCATAAATAAAATACATCACCTCAGGAGTTACTGAGAATCAGTTTCTTCATCCAGTAGCATAAAAAATGGAATATTTATTCCTGTCATCAAATTACTGTGAATAAAATGTGTTTATCCTTGTAGAGCACATGAAATTCCATTTGCAAATTCCTCTCAGGAAAGGAGAATTTTTGTTTTTCTGTACCTTTAATCACATATGGTTAAAATCACAAGATTGAAAATAAATATCTGTTCTTTTCTAACATATTAGCTATCTTAGAAAAGGCCCTATTTTTATGAATAAAACAATTGTTAATTGACTATTAGGGGAAACGGTATCAAGTTGACTGTGGTGGCACTACTGCCACCTAGCGGTCAGTTATCTAAATTACAGAATCAGGTCTGGAATTTTTTTTTTTAATTCCATTATTTAAAGAAAAAATATTCTGTCACATAAATATTGACACAATTTTTAAAATGAAGCATATAGATAAAATACACACAAGTAACTTAAACTTTCTTATGAAATGAAGACCATCACAATTTAATCACTATCAAAAATTATATTTCTTACCTGTTCTGATAGGCTAGGTCAAAATTTAAAATATGTAAGTGATAGCAACTTAGGTATGATTGTTACACATAGTTGGATAAGCAGGAAGCAGGAAGCCTCAGAAACATTTCTTCAAGTTTTGTCCAGCTAATTTGAATATGTTTTTTTTTTTCCTGCCTCTAGCTTCCCATGTGGAGCAATCAGAGGAGAACAGTGACAGGAAAAGATAGCATTGTAAGTAGACACAGGGTTCACAGAGCTTGTCTAGGTCTTGATCACCCAATCCTATCTTGAGTGTTCGGAGGTAATCACTAACAGCCTTCAGGGTTCTTTGAGGAGAATGAGTCCTTCCATTCAATGCCATCTCTAAAATTGCTTTAGGAGACCTAGTACCCCTAATTACAACGTTCAAAGCAAACATTTCACAATGAGCACACAAATTAGATTTCTCACCCAGGCTTTAGTAACAACTCTCAAATTATGTATTTACTCATTGATTATTTCAAGTAAGTTTGAGAGGCACTTCAGTAATAAAGGTCCTCAGTATCCCGCTATTAACACAGTAATGGCAACTGAGAAGACAGATTGCCTGATTAATGCAATAATACATGTGGAGCAAATGCCGTCACCAAGAACTCTACATCACTCTGACCTCCCATTCCCCCTCAACTCTTCTCACGCCTTAACTTTCTAAATGTTAGGATATTGCACCTGTGGACAAGCAACTAAAAGAATCTACTGGCTCTTGGGAAATGGGTCTGTGGTTTGGGATGACCCCTGTCCTCCAGAGGATCCAGGCTCAGTCCCCAGGACTGATATTAGGCAGCTCCTGCCCCAGTAACTCCAGCTTCAGGGGACTCAGACACTTCTGGGCTCTGTGGCTACCTTCAGTCACACACACAAAGGCACTCACATACACATAACAAAAGATAAAATAAATTGTAAAAAGATAAAAATAAGGATGTGTGTCAATACTGAATGTTCACAAAATTGAAGTGAAAACAGCAGTTTAGTGAAATCATAGTTCATAGATACCTTGATAATGACTATCATGAATTAATTCCAAGCATGATTTCCAAATGTGTCTGGTCACTTTCTCTAAATAGTTACTCCCTTGAGGATGTAAAATCACATAATTTGAGTCTATATCTGTATCTATATCTATCTCTATCTATCTATCTATCTATCTATCTATCTATATATATATATATATATGATAGAGTATAGACAGGCAGAAAGAAGACAGGCAGACAGATGGAGAGATAGACTCACTTTTAGACAAAGTATTTATGGCAAAAAGTAAAGTTTCCAGTGGAAAAGCATATAATTTTAAGTGTAAGATTTATGTTGTTGTATGAAATTCTGTAGTGGAAAACAGCTAAGGTGTGAGCTCTGTCTGGTTTTGGAACAGCCAAATGATCTTATATAAATCTTCCCCTGCTGTGCTGCATATACACTGACAGGGACAGAATAAAAACCAAAGCAAATATGAGGTAAAAATGATTTTTTATTACTTTAGGTATTTCTAGATGTCAGATAAAAATGAGAACATTGCTAAAAGTTTTGCCGAGTGACAGCTCTGCCTTATGGATAGAATTCTATAGTTTGATGTATGAGGCAGAAAATGTGAAAAATATTGTGACGTACTACCCTGACAGGATGATGGAAGGCTGCCCACTGCGTGTGAGCACTGGGGAAGCACAATGGAGTGAAGTTAGACAAGGGAGGATGGGCCGTCTAAAACTGGCCTGCGCTGGGCCATCTAAAACTGGCCAGCGCAGAAACGCAGGTTTGGGCCTTCAAATGCAAACCGCACCCTTTTGGTTTTCATAGACTTCTAAATATGCTCTTTTATTGACTTCCTCGAAGAACAGCTTTTTCAGTTTATACCTTTGCACATTAGTTTTCGAGATAGAAAATAAGACTAGAAAGTTCTTTAAGAGTGGAGATGTGGTCCTCTGCTGTTGTGAAAAATGAGTGATTTTCTACACTCCTGTTCTCTCTCCTCTTAAGCATTTATAAATATACCCGAGTCCACATAGGACCTCGTACACTGTGTGTTCACGTAGTAGTAAACGTTGCTTGAGAAATGATGTAATTTGGGTGCCCTGTTCCCTTTCCTGTAAAGATGGGAGCTTACCCACAATTCTATAAACTGAACTCCTTGCCCCTAAGATTTTGTTCTTGCTCTGAATTACAGTGTCTGTGAGCCTGGATCCCTCAGTTTATACTGTTTAGAATCCTGGTAAAGTCCTGGTTCCTAAATCTTTCTAAGTTTGAAAAGACCAGTGACCTCCCTGATTCTTGTACAAAGTATCTCTTAATTCAAATAAATTACGTTTTTGCTAACTTAGCTAAAATGATATCTGCAGTGGAATATTTAGTGGCTGAGCAGTGACAGAGGAAAGCCAGACTGCTGTGGGAGTAAAAATCGCGAAGAAGATGAGCTTGACATCCCGGGCCCCATGAAAAGCCAGGCAGGCATGGGGGCTACCTGTAGTGCCTGACCTCAGAAAGCAGAAGTGAGGGATCCCTCGCAAGCTGGCTAATTAGAATCACCATCTGGTGAGACCTGGCTGACCTGAACTCACCATGACTGAGCCATGAGACTCCATAACTAAGGTGTAAAACAGTCAAGAAAAGACACGTGACTTCAGCACTGGGACTCCACACCACCACGTAAGTATACCCATGTGCACACAGGAACGTACGTTCCCTCATCACACACACACATACATGTCTGACATGCCATACAAGTAGATGTGTAGTACGTTTCATAACATGGATATGCACGGATATGGATATAGTGTGGCATCACTGAATCTTCCAATATGTCAAAGCTCTTTCTTCCATGTACATAGATGAGATACAGTTCCAGTTTCACAGAACATCACTGAATTTCTTCTTTTAAATTCCATTGCTAACCTTTCCTTTTTAATTAAAAACATTTACAGACATACATAGTACATCTTCCCACATCCTTTAACCATTCTTTCTTCCTCTCACTGTTCCCCTTTGTTCCCTTTTCACTTCAACTTTCATGTCATATGTGTGTGTGTGTGTGTGTGTGTGTGTGTGTGTGTGATTTTAAGTTTGTACATAAAATTTAGAATGACAAATGGGATAAAACACTGTATTTGACTTTCTGAGACTGGTTTGATTTGCTAAGTATGACAATCTCCAGCAGCAACTATTTTGTCAAGTAACCTAACTTAAACTTTATGGTTTTGAATTTTTTTCCATTGTGTATATATTCCTCTGAATATTTTAAACAATTACTTTGATTCTAGAATTTAGCTATTGTGAATATTGCTGTAATAGACAATATACAAGTGTCTGTGAGATATGTTGACTCAATTAAAATGCTAAGATTCTCTATTTCTTCATGAAAGGACAAATGGATGCTATTTAAATATACATTTAATTATATATATTTAATATATATTGTTAATATATTTACATACATTAACAATCCTGTAGCATTAATTTGATTTAAAAAGTATATCTTTGTAACTATCATCAATATAATTATGTGCATTTACATTAATTTTGACCTTTTCACTAGAATATGGTCTGTATCAGTAGAATATGGTCTGTAGAACAAATTTGTCTTTCACATTAGTGGTAAGTTAAATGCGTTGTTTGAATTTAATATATTATAGTTACCAATGCAAATACTAGCTAGTAGATTGATGCTTCCTACTAAATTTCGTAGCATAATAAATACACTGAAATCAGACACTAAATAATTATTGCACTGTCTGTAACACATTTGTTGAAATTATGACCATAAGATTGTGTCAGAAATCAGATGTGACAAAATGAAAGCTAAAGATTAGTTACAATCTTGAATTCTTTTATTTAAATTGCTTTGCATATTAATATTCACATGTCCATTAAATGTGAAAACTCATAAAAAGTAAAACATAAGGAAGAACACAGAATCAGCTCCAGAGAACACAGTGGGATGAGCACAGAGATAGCTCTCAGTGCACACAGTGGGACAAACACAGAGATAGCTCTCAGCACACAGTGAAATTATTGGAGACAGCAGTAAAATGACAATAAAGGAGGTGGACATCAACTTGAAAATAAATCATGGCTAATGCTTTGTTTAACTTTAGGCAATAATCTTGGTTATGTTCTGTTAATGTACTATCTGGCCAAACCTATGCCAAGAATTTGAGTCATTGGCCATTAAAAGAAAGGTCTCAAAAAGCATGTAAAGTAACTGTCAATATGTTGTGTTTAATATATAATAAACTGCTGTCACTGTCTAAGGTGACTGAAATGAATTACTATTTCATCAAATATCTTCAACACAGTTCTACTACATATTAACTCAAGATTATTGGAACACAGACATTATTATTTAAAAGTAAAAAAAATCTAAGCTCTAAGATGAGTTTTAGAAATCAGAAACTGAAAAAGAATATTTATTTGTAAGTGTGGTATACTAAGATGGGGAAACTTTTTTGATGTGGAAATAAAAATAAAAAAAAGTAGAAAATAAAACTTAATACTTGAAATAAATCAGAGCTACTGACAAGGAGTAGATATGAGATTCTTCATGAGCCAAATAAAGCAAAAAGAAATTAGACAGCATGCTTCTAACCAAACCACTAGCTCAAAATAGAAGACTCATAGAAAACATACTATAAGTTGAATGACTTAAATAGCAAAACTTCTAATAAGGTTGATCAGCAACTGCAACCAAAACAGATCCATTGATCATCAATAGGACTATGGCTATTTAGTCACACTCATACCTACACTCACACCCTCAGCTACACAGGAGACAATTCCATATTTAAATCCACGTCAATTTATTAATGAAAGATCTTCTGGCATACCTCTTTGTGTTGTTAGTTACTTTTATCTGCAGATATTGTTCTTTATAAGTACTGGAAAAGGGAAACTATATAAATATCACCATATAGGAGGAAAGATACAAAAGAAATATGAGTACAGTTCTCTAAACAAAATTATTGTTTATAGTAATAATATTAAATGTTCTTGATAACTTAGAAAACACATTATAAGCAAACTTTTCAGAACTAATGTGGGTAAAACTGGTCATTTGTCCATCAAACACCCACCAACAGTGGATAAGTGATGCTGGGTAACACCATCTGTGTCTGTGTGGTACCCAAGTGAAGGCAGGCTTCATCACACTAAGCTCAAGGCCTACCACTGAGCAACAGCCTCAGCCTCACGCTCACACTGTATTTTGAGATAGGAACAAAGTTGATCTTAAACTTTCTCTGTAGCCCAGAGAGGCTTTGAACTTATAGTCATCCTGCATCAATTTTCCTTTATGTCTTGGCCTGGTATAATGTTGAAGAGTATTCTGTCGAAAAAAGAAATGATTCCTATTCACAGTGTATTTATTGAAATGTGTTTTTATCCCACCTCATTTAAATCACAGACACTGCTCAGAATCTCCCAGAGAACATAAGCAAAGTGTTATGTAGAATGCTAACATCTAAAAATATGTGTGTCATTGTTGGATATGGTGGCCTAGGCCTGTAATCTCTACTACTCAATATGTTGAGGCAGAAAGATTGCATCCTCAAAGAGAACTCAAAGCCATTTGGAAAGACATAGGCAGTTCCTGCCTCAAATAAAAGGAGGCCAGAAAGTATTGCACAGTGGTGGGATACTTACCTAGCATGCACGTGGTCAAGCATTCATCCCCAGTACATAATGGGAAACATTTCTTAGGTATGTTCACTATGAACATTCTCCACAGCCCACTGAATTCTGTACATCAAACATAAGGACTTTATCAAGGAAAGAACAGTTTTAAAATATAAATAGGGCAAACTTTACAGGCAATACTGGTTAGAATTACAATTATTAATTAAATTTCATCATTGGTGTTTTTTTTTATCATGAAACTAACTATAGCTATCTTTAAATATCTGCTGTAAACAAAAATACATTACAAAAAAAGGAAAACTGAGTATTTACAATAGAGCTGGCGTGATGACTCAGCAGGTAAGAGTACGACACTAGCATGACTCCCTGAGCTCCATTCCTGGGATCCACATAGGAGGAGGGAAGAACTCACTACAGAAAGTTGTTCATTGACCTGCACATGGCATATACATGAACACACACACATACACACACACACACATGTGCACACACAAGCAGATATAGGTATGCATGTAACACACGCACACACATACAAATATGAACACACATGGACACACAAGGATACACACATGGACACATGCACACATGCAGCATACACATGCACACATATGCTTTTACATACACACAAATACAAATGTACACATAAACAAATGCACACACATTCATACAAATAGACATATACATACACACACACAAACACATGCACACATATACATACACAGACAAACATATGTACACATGACAGGGACATTTTCATTCAAACCACCACACATGTCATTTATATAAACAGACAATCTTAGCTTTTTTCTAACTAAGGGAACTAAATAACTAATCTGCCTCTCATTTCTTTTGCTACTCTTTCGCTTTTTCTAAGACATGATCTTTGTATACAACCTAAGCTGATGTCAAGCTTACTGTAAGGTTAAAGATGATCTGAAATTTCTGAGTCTCCTGCTTCCTTCTCCAAGTTCTAGGATTACAAGTCACAACCCTCCAGCTCCAGTCTGCTGAAAGCAGAGATCATTGGTATGGGATAACACAAGCCTAGCACCTGCTTTATTTAAAACGATCCATTTGAAAGTTAGAAAACTAGTAGCAAGTAAAACAATAGAAATAACAGATGTGTTCAAGAAGATGCTCACGGCCTATCTGCACATTCTTTTATAAAGTAGCACTACTAACTCCAAGGTGGAAAGCAATGATTCTTGCCTTTGTATACATGATCCTCTCTGCGTGGGATGAATTTGTCCAGTCCCATCTAATGACGAAAAAACAGGGAGAGCAGTAGTGCACCATTCCTGTGTTAGACAACACTGTGACTCTTAGGGGTGCTTGCATGCATCTAATTGGCATCCTTCACGTGGATAAAATTAGTACCTCTTTAAGAAGCAATGTTGTGAGGATACACAAAGAGCAAAGAACATGACTGGCCAGAAAATTGACCTTGTAAATGTGATCCTGCCCGCAGCCAAGGCTTTCAAACTAGAGGCAGCACCAGTCAAGAAATAGATTGAACCTCAAGACCAACCACAACTAAAGATGCTGAGATAGATTTCTTATATACCTTGACTGGCTGAGTTGTGGGATAATAACTATTTTTAAAAGAAAAACTTTGATATATGTTTGGCACATCGTAATAAATGGTAGAAGAAGACTAAGTATCTTTGGACTTCATATGCTATCATTTCTCTACTTAATAGTATTAATCTTCCCCGCAAGTATCCTAAAGTCCCACAGATAGTTTAAATCAACCAAACTCAAATGACATTTGAATCCACTAGACCAGCCCAAATGGGTAGCCAAAGTCAGAAGCAACCATTGGAAGACAGTGTGAAAGGGTTCAAAATATTTGATGGAAGGGCACATTGCTTTTGAAATAAGAACACAGTCTGTCTTGTTTCTATGCAAAATCCCTAGAAACACTGATCACCTAGTTTCCTTAGATCTAAACTGTATTATGGTAATATATGCTGTAGCTATTGCAGGGATTTGTTATATTATTCCTCTTGTTTAATGCATGTTTTTTCTTTGAATTTACATAATGTATGTTGGAATGGATTAATATGTCATTAGGATTGTAATTTACATAGTTTAATTCAGGATTAGCTGAGCTTAATATAGTGTTATACTTTATACAGAAAATGATATCTGATAATGTCATCTGTGAACAGAAGTGTGAGCCTAATGTCTTTGGGAAAGGATAGAATTACAAATACTTGAGTGCATTCAGCCTTCACTTGCACATCGAGTTCACTTTGTCTTTTAATTACTTTGAGTCTCAGCCACTTTGTAAGACATGTCCTAGTCTGTGTGTGATTCCACTCGAAGATGCTTCTAAGGTTACTCTGCCTACTGTCCTGAATCTAGTTCTCCATGACAGGAAAATTAGAAATGTTCAGTTGCATATAAAATGGAGACATTACATTTAAAAATAAGACACTGTAGAATTGGCTTGCCAGCAACAGAACATCATGGCCAGAGGAATAAAGGGAAATGAGAGAAAATGGGCTTTGTCTAGCTTGAGAGAGCAGCAGGGAGACTCACAAATTCAAATGAACTTGAGAAGAACCTACTCAAACATTTCACCTCTGTAAGAATCATGTGGGGAAGAGGCAAGATGAAGAATCTCTTGCCTGTAACTACAACTTACACTCCTAAAAATAGAGAAGCAGCCCCAAGAGACCTGAGAAGGAAGACTGAGGTCCTATGGGCCTGGCTATTGCCTTGGTGACAGAGGAATTTGGAAACTACAGAAGCAATGATCTGCTATTGACTCTTTCTGCCTCTCAGATGCTTTTGCCAGGAGCAAACACATATATAACAGCATCTGGGGATTTGAAGCACCATTCATCTCAGGATGGGAACAGTGTCCATCCAGTGGTGGGAAACAGCATCCTCTGGGAATGGGAAACTGTCCAGCCACAGGTGGGGAAAAGCAATTATCCAGGGATAAGAAATAGCATTAATTCAGGGGAAGGGAACAGTGTCCATCCAGGGATTATATGCTCTGAGTTGAGCCTGTTGAGAGGGCCTGTGCTAGAGAAGGGAACAAAATTGGAGTATGTTGTGAATTGTGTTTTTAAAGTCAACAACGGAAGCAAAGAATATCCCAAAATAAGGCTTCTCTGAATAATTGATTAAACACCAGTGAAAGGATATGAAAAATAATCAGAAATCATCTCAGACTAAGTAATGAACATCCAGTTAGTATTAGCCAAAATAGGAACCATTTGTAAAACAGTTAAAAGTATAGAAAATTGTATTATAGAGCGTGAAGTAATAGAAAGACAGTGGGGTATAAAAAGTGACAGGTAACCAGTGTTTATAAAAAGCATAAATGAGATATTTTAAAATATTTATGTAATAAGATTAAATAAAAGCTTATCTATATTAACAACTTAATCGAACCCACACTGTACTGCCTGAGACTCACTAAAATTATATTAATATAATCTTGCAAGTTGGAATAATGTAGTCCAAAGGAAGTTTGTCATCTCCTCTTATTCAAAACTCAAACTTGGCTCAAATGTAAAATTGTATTCTTTCAGGTTTAGGAAACACTTGAGAGATCACCAGTAGAAAGCTTGAAATGAAGTCTGGAGTCTGGTTAATTTCAAATTCCAACATGTGATGTTTTATATTTGCAAATTCTTTACAATGGAAATAATTTTTTTCATCACAAAAGCTTAGAGTTTAGATCTCCCAAGGAGCTCAAGGAGTAACAGAGTCATTGAGATGGATGACTGGCAAACAGGTAGCATGATAGTAAGTGCGGGATAAATTATAAAACATTCGAGTTGTTTTTTTTTTTTTTATTTACACGTGCCGCATACAGTAGGAATCATGGTGTTAGTACGAGATAGTTACTATGAGCAGTAGAAGGGCCAGTGTTAAGTGGACTCAGGACATATCCTGCTTCAGCTCACTGTACCATGGGTGACATTTCTATTATTTCAAAGTCTCCATACAAGATAAAACTATCAGGCTTATTAATCACAGATAGCAATAGAGAAGGCTAAGATTTGGGGTGAAGTGGTTCCCTGAGGCACAAGAAGCTACCTAAGGCAAATGCAGTTACTTCTGTGAATGTCTGAGGTTTAGTACTGCAGCAGTTAGAGGACTGACACTGAAAAATCTCCTAGTTCCAGGATGGTCTAGAGCAGGGTCCAAGGTGTCCCTACCAGTTAGTACGGCCTTGCTTCCTGATGCTGCATTCCCAGAGTGTCTCAAACTGAAAAAATAAAAAATATAAACAAGTAAGCTCAGTGTCCATAGTCCTTGAAGCAGTTTGGACCATATTATATTTACCTAATTTATCACTTTGTTCATTTTGTCAAGACACTCTTCTTTTGTAATTTTACAGAGCTCAGGACAAATCCTCATGTTACACCAGAGACTTTGGTTATCAACATACACTTGACTCTTGAGTCTGTCCCAGATATTGGCCCTGTAATAATTATAAAGCACCAGATCCTCCTTTTGCAGTTTAAAACTCTTGGACATTATACTGATGAGGTCTCTGTGATCTGGCATGGTGCCATCAGCATAAACCATATCTTAATATTACTTAAGTTTTGAGGGTAAGAGATACAGAAACCTACTAGTGATAACTTCTTTTTACAACATAGGAAATGTGAAATTGGACTTTATATTAAATTGTTAAAATTGTAGATTTGTAAGGTAAATGAAAGCCATAAGTTTAGCCTCAAGCAGAACTGCTAGACAAGCCAGGAGAAAGTGGTTCCTGTGGACATTTGCCTTTAGGCAAAGTCTTTTGTTACAGCTACAGTATGAGCAGCTGAATCGCCCACAGGCTTTATGAATAACTGTACAAAAGACCACAGTTTGAATGCTTATCCCATTTTCTCTGAAACTCCCCTCCTGAATTGGTTGGGCAAAAGTAAAGTAATAGCCTTGAGAAAGAAAATGTTCACGTTCCAGCACTTTCAACTTTAGAAATTCCAAGCCAGCACCAACTTGTTGCAAAGGTTTTCATTAGAAGTGAAGGGAAGAAAAATCAATACTCTCTGGTTCCTGTGATCCTCCATGATTGCAGTAACATCACACTCCCTTGCTCTCGTGATGGATAAAATCATCACTGTAGCTGAGCGGCCCAGAGAAATCACGAATGAAAAAGCCAGAACTAAATTAGGACATAAATGCAAAAATGGATTCTTGTCTTTCAACCTTATTACACATTTTGTTTGTTCTAGAAAGCATGGAAAATCTGAAATGCTTCCTGTCTTCCCGGAAAAGAACAGATCATGGACCCACACTGTTCAGGAAAAAATTGGCTAAATGCTACTGGAGTTCACGCAAACATGAAATCTTATGTTTTAATGTTGGATCTGTACTTTAAGGTGTGTTTGGGTTGCTCTGGATTCCAACTGTGGAAAATAATGTTAAGAATGGATAGAAATAGTAAATAATGGCTGTAATAAATTCTGATGTAATGACTAAAGGAAAAAATACAAAGGCCAATGGTATAGAACCTGCTGAGTACATTTAGTGTTGTTTGTGTATATATACAATACTAGGTATTTAATAATGAACTAGGGAGATCATCTACAGGGAAGACTAATTGTCTCTCTCTTAGGCATCATTAGTTAAATGTAGCTCCTTGTCTAGGGGTAGGGCCCCCTAAGAGCTCCCCTTCCACCTTAGCAGGTCTATAAAGGCTGTCACTATTCAGGTCATTTTTAGGCAGCCATATTGTTGAGGTATTGTGATTGTAACTCTCCTGTCATCTCTAGGAGACAATCTCATAGAAGATTGCCTGGTCCTCTGGCTCTTACAGTCTTTTTGCCTTCTTTTCATTGATGTTCCCCAACCCTTAGGTACAGAATTTGCATTGCAGATGTTTTTCCTGGAACTAAGTACAGCAGAATCCGTTGGCCTTTGCATTTTGACCCTTTGCGGTTTTCTGAAGTGCTCTCAGTCTCTTCCAAAATGAAACTACTTGAATGAGGGGTGAGACCTACGTGTATGGGTGTGCATAAAGGTCTGTCGTAGATTACAGTGAAGGGACTGTGTTGACCTAGTAAAGCACTGGTTGTAGGCCTCCTCTAAGATCCATCACCTCATCATACCTAGGTTCTGGACTAAGTTTCCTTTTTATTTTTCCAACATGACATTTTCATTTATTTTGGGGGAATTTCACATTATGTACCCAAATCACACTCATTTCTTGGTCCTTCCCTCTCCACCCCTCCCACCATTGTGACCTACAGCCTCCCCCCCTCAAAAAAAAAGTTAAAAATAAAATTAAATAGAAAAAAAATCCAGTTTGCGTTATCTATATACTCACTGGAACATGGTCAAACCTTCAGAGTGTCCTACCTCTTACAAAAAACTGAGTCACTCTCCTCCCTCCATCAGCCAACAATTGTGAAGAGCTAACTTCAGCATCTTTTATCACACCTTTAAGGATTTCTCTTGGATGCTTACTGTTTAGGCCAATACTTTTGCAGGGCATGGGAGTTGGGGGGTTAGGTAGGGATAGGGGTTGTGACAGAAGCCTGGAGTTGGGGGGTTGGGTACGGATAGGGGTTGTCACAGAAGCCTTTCATGTCCCTCTTTTTCAACAATGCATCTGCAATCATCAATATCACTGCAAAAGTAGCTTCTTTTCTCTCTACAGTCAGCAGAAGCACTGATCACAGTCCTCAGCCTAATCCTCACTGTATTTGTGTCTCCAGTTCTGCATCTCTCCACAGCACACATAACACACTGCTTCCTATCTTTCCCATTTCTCCATCACATATTTATTCAATGTAAGCCTTGCAACCTGGCTGGCTTCCACTGCCCACACAGTGAGGGAGGGGCAGCCTTTGACTAGGTTCCAAATACTGGACATAATTTCCTTCTTGTTAAGCAGTTTTCAAACCCAATTACATTGCTGTTCATTACTGCCAAGATATGGATACCATCATTGTACCTTTAGGGATATCTTGACATGTCCATTGTTGTTGTAGATCCTAGTCAACAAAGCCGGGTAGGAATATTGATCTCTTCCTTGCTTGGCCTCTTGCATAGCAACTTCTAGTATAACAAACTCTAGACCTAAGGGAGGAAGCTTCCAAGTCAAATTCAGCACAAATCTTCTGAGTCATGGTGTCTTCAGCAATAGGATTTACCTTTAAACTCTGGGAGAAAACCAAGAGCAACAGCCTATATTGTTTTAGGAGTCTCTTGGCTATACCTGAATCACTACCAATCACTGAAAAGAGAGGATTCTCATGCCTGATAGTAATATATCTGTTACTCTATGGTTTTTTATGGGGAGCATTACACATATTACATATATTACACACATATATACATTCCACATATATATGTGTGTGTGTGCATAAAATGTGTTGACATAATGTTGTACATAAATGTATATATACATATATATGTTTATATATATGTACAAATATATATGCATTATATATAATGTGTGTGTATATTTATAGAGAGAGCATATTCCCTTATTTTAATGTTATTTCTCCATATATATACATATATATATTTCTATGTGTCTATGCATGTGTGCAATTTTAGATAAAAATTAAATAATATTCCTTAAGGCTTTTTCTATCATCTTTATTGTTTTTTTCTCACTTTTCCTCATCTTTGTCTGAATTTAACTCCCTTACTTTCCCAAATTAAAGCCCCCTCTCCATTTACCTCATTCCCCCCCATATCACCTATATCATGCTATTTGCATCTCTCAGTCCCTTCATACTCAAAGAATTAATTCAATTAATAAAAAAGAAGCAAAAAAGAGAGAAAAAAGTCTGGCAAATGTCAATTTTAGAGTAGTCAAGACAGTATAACTAATGTTAATTGCTGTTAAATAATGTTTTAATTTACTTCACTTTCAATTAATGAATTTTTAAATGAGAATTTTACATTCCACTAAATAAAATCCACTCATTATTTCTATTTTATAAATGAGGGAAATTGAATATTCTACATCCAAAGTAAATGTCTACCAGTGTGTTGACATAATGTTTTTACTTCTAAAGATTGTTGTCAAGTGTTTAGCATTTCAGAGGAAATAGCATACATTACTATTGAGCTAAGAAGAATAAGCATTAGGCTGTGGAAGAAATCAAATAATATATTCTTGTGGTGAGTCCATCCTATTTTGTAGATACAATTAAAATGAAAAATCAGGACCCTTAGAAACAAAAACGTATGCCTTAATTCACTAAAGCAACACATCAGGCCAACTCTGGCTGAGCTTCACGGTCAGGCAACCTTCACAGGATTCTGATGTATAAATGCTCCATTCTTCACTTTTATTTTAATGGTCTGCTACCATGGTGAATTTTAAATGAATTTTAAACACCTCATCCATTTTCACTGTCTATCACAAACCGTGTTGGGAGTCTTGTCTCTGGGACCAGCATGACCTGTGGACAACCGGGTATAGGGCTGGCCCTATATAGTTCATGAAACATCACTGAGGCACCACAAATATCCCATCTGGCTTAAAGAGGGAGGAAATAGTCCCAGTTTCTAGAGAGTAGAGCTATTTTATAGTCAATATCTACCACACATTATGGAACTATTCAAATACATGACTCAGTGGTTACCTTAATTATGGTTATTCTTCACAACTTGAACAAAACTAAGAATACCTCAGAGAATAGGAGAGGTAGAGGCTTTGCAACAAGATAGTTTGGTTTGAATCCAGTTGTTCCTGAGATCCTCAGTGTGATAATTTTCATATCTTAATTGTTTAACTGTAAAATTAGAAATTACCTGTCATGATTATTCATGAAAGAATTAAACATTTGTGCATTTAAGACTCTTACCCATTAGTATTTTATTATTTGATTAAGTTAACAAAATCTTAGTCTGAAGATATAATGAAAAAATTAGACACATTTTGTTTTGCAGTCCCAATAGCATGAATGTCATTCTCAGATTTATAATGATGATTACATTAGCATTACACAGAAGAGGATATTAGTTCACAGATTCTGTGGCTTACACAGCAGACATTCCTTTTCATATTTTCAAGGCAGAAGTCTGAATCACAGTCAGTAGAGTGGCTCCTTCTACAGGTTCTGTGGGATGGATCAATTCCAGCCTCTCTCCTTGTCTAACAAATGGCTGAGTTTTCCAGAGATTATACATTGACTTTCCTCTGTGTGTGTTTGGGTCCAGATTTATTCTTCTAAAAGGAATCTAGTCCTATAGAAGAAAGACATAACCTAGCTACTCACTTTAACTTAACTATACTTTTAAATTCTGTTTCTCTATACCTGAAGAGATTCTCAGTGATTAAGATCTGATACTGCTCTTGCAGAGGACCTGAGTTCAGTTCCCAGCACCCACAGTGAATAGCTCACAACCACTGTAACTCCAGCTTCAGAAGATACACCATCCTTTTCTGGTCCCTAAAGGTACCACACATAGGTGCAGGATTCCACATTTCTGTAATTACAAAATAAAAATAAATATTAAAAATTAGCCAGGCAGTCGTGGTCCCAGCACTTGGGAGGCAGAGGCAGATGGATTTCTGAGTTCGAGGACAGCCTGGTCTGCAGAGTGAGTTCCAGGACAGCCAGGGCTAAACAGAGAAACCCTGTCTCAAAAAACAAAAACAAAATTAAATTATTTCCTCCAAGTATGACAACATTCTGTGATACTTAGGGTTAGGACTTGAGAAAAGTGTTTTAAGGGATGTAAATATGCCCTGAAATGGAACTTTCTGGTTTCCTTAGAAATTCAGTTGTATCATGTGATATTTTTCCAGAAGCTGCCTTGTGAGAAGATATTTTACTGAAGCAGACACGTGAGAAGGCATGTGATGTTCCCCTGGAGCAGAGCAGACACTTGAAAGAGTATATGATGTTTGGAAAGAGTATATATAGAATCCCACAGACAGTGAAAGGATACTCTTGCATCATTGCTGTGCCTTTCAATGCTTCCTTGGTCTTCGCTGGTCTTTGTTAGCCATGCAAAGCTTTGTTGGTCTTCACTTCCTAGAGAGAAACATGCTAAAGAACCTCATATGTTATTCTGGATGATTCTTGATGCTTCCACTGACTCATGCCTATTTAGTGAAACCTTGCAGTTTCTGCTGTATAAAGCAACTGCTACTGATTCATGTTTGGTGTTTGCTATTGGACTGGATTGTTGGTATCCCAGCAACAAAGAGTGGAATTTCCCCAAAGAACTACTTCTAATCAAGTCCACAAGTACTGTTTTCTGTAAACCTTTTTCCCCCTACCTCTGGTTTATGGGCTAGAAGGAAGGTTAAGGCATTCTAGAACCCTAAATAAAGTAGGTTTAGAAAACTCCAAGCCAACACAGCCCTGATGAAAGAGATGGTCTATGTGGTAAGAGACCAACTTGTCCTACGTAAGACTCTTGTCTCAATACACACCACACACATATGCGAGTGTATACACACACAGATACAAAATAAACAAAAATAAACAAACAAAACATAAAACATGAGAAGAATAGAATAAATTGTTTCTGATTAATGAGACATACTTTCTCCATGTCATAATCTAGCCAAAGGTGGCCTTAAACTACTACTCTTCCTTGCTTCCCTCCCCGGTACTGGCTCACAGTCACACATAATCACACCTGTCATACACCAACCACTTTTCCTGGCAGCATTCTGTCATCTAGAAACTATCACTGTATTGCATTTGTACAATCGCACCCAGTTACACAGAATTCTTTAATATTTATCCACAATGTATCTGTTAAGCAAGTAGTAATAACGTCCTGAAAAATTTAAAACCTTGTCAGAAAGACATTTCACTGAAGGGCATATCAGAGGTCTCAGAAACTATGGCACTGAAGAGCTCTGACTATTTTTCATAAATACACATAAAACATGGAAGCATACAAGAGCAAAGGATAGTAATAACTGTGATATTTCCCTTCAACAATTTATCTTCTCTTATTCGGATGCCATTTTAAAAGATTAGGTGACTATTTCAAGTCTGAAAATTTGCTTACACTTCTAAACTAAAAGTTTATGTAATAGTCAATGATGTGGAAGTATTTAAAGAATTTGAAAGTATTGGGGGGGGGGGCTCATACAACAAAGACTCGCCTTTCAACACCCATGTAAAAGAGCCACCGAGGTAGTATATGGTTGTAATCTCAGTATTGGGGGTGGAAGATGGGCATATCTCTGAAATTCATGGACCAAAAATCATAGCATCATAGCGTAGGAATATATGTGATAATTTTTTTTCAAAAATTAAGATGAAAGCACCTGAGGAAGAAAACCTTGAAGTTCCATGAGATTGAAATATACACATATACCTGTATATCCACACAAACTTTTCACACATGCAGAGTTCAGCATGGCTTTGGTAGGGTGGAATGACAGGTTTCCACCCCTGAACAGGGCAAACAGGGCATAGGCCTCCATGAGTATTGATGGCTGCTGTGGGCATACGTATTTTCGTATAACCATGTATATATTTTCATGCCCCTCCTTCAAGAAAAGTCTTCCCTGTTAATGTTAATGATTCCATGATAATCAGAGACAGTACGAGTCCAGAAGGCAAAGTTATGGCTAAAGTCTCAGCAAAATGGTAAAAACTGGGTCCTTCAAGATAACCCTGAAGGCTGTGGAAAAGAACTCTAAAAACATGAGTTGAAAATTATGTAACTTTCCAACAATGCAAAAGTATAAGGATGCAATATGAATTATATAAGGAGCTTCACAGATCTAAAGGAACAGAGACAGCTACACCATGAGCCAGCATGTCAGAGATACAAAGACAGGCAAATACGAATGTAGGCAGATTTCTGAGTTCAAGGTCAGCCTGTAACAGAGCGAATTTAGGTCCAAGTGTGTTCAGAATGGCAATTCCAGGGTGGGGTCCCACACAGCTATCTTATTGTCTGTGCTAGGGCTTGCTGAATCTTCCTAAGAGTCAAGGGGATAAGATCATGGAATTCTGATTCCATGGATGATCAAAAGAGAACCCAGAATAAATAACTGAATTCATATGTAAATAAGAAACTTGGCTTTTGGTCTGCATGAGATGAGATAGCAGTGAGTGATGGCAGTTCTTTAGAATTTTTTTCTAGGGAGAGTTAAGCTGTCTAAAGATCTCTGGAGAGCAAACACAGCAAAAAAAAAAAAAAAAATTCTATCAGGATTTCTGGTCTGGGTCAGAAATCCATGGAGAGCAAACAGCTCTTTTAGAATTTTTTCTAATAAAATCTCTGAACATCATTGGAAATCCCAATAATTACTTAAGAGAGCAAACACAGCTCTTTCAGAATGTTTGTTGGCAGCTATCCAGAGAAAGCTGTCTGAGGAATGAACACAGCTCTTTTGGAATTTTCAGTAGTATTTTTATTTTGATTGGAAAATCCAAGAATTACTTTTAGAATTTTTCTAACAGAATATTTGACTTGGTTGGATGATCTGATAATTTTTTATGGCAGCCTTTCTGAACTTGGTCAGTAAACCCACGAGCTACCCAGAGAGCTTTAAAAATTTTTACTAGCAGAGAGAGCTGTTTCAACCAGAAAGAACTGTCTTGAGCAGAAAGCTAGCTAGCTGTCTCAAA